>NW_023045683.1:0-18109 GCF_011762505.2 Arvicanthis niloticus | reverse complement strand
TACCCTCATTTCTCTCCTCTTTCTGGATTTTCTTCTGTCTTGTCCGCTCTCTGGATGCCCTTCTGTTCTCTCCTCTCTTTTGATGCTATTCTATTCGGTCCTCTATCTAGATACCCTTCTGTCTTCTCCTCTCTGTGTATGGCCTTCTTTACTCTTTTGTGTGGATACCCTTCTTCCCTTTCCTCTCTCTGGATGCCCTTCTTTTCTCTCTTCTCTCTTGAAGGCCATTCTGTCCTCTTCTCTCTCTGGATGCCCTTCTGTCTTATTCTATCTCCGGATGCCCTTCTTTCTTCTCCTCTTTCTGGATACCATTCTGTTCCCTGATGTCTATACATGCCCTTCTGTCCTGTATTCTCTCTGGATGCCTTTAGATTCTCTCCTCTCTCTGGATGTTCTTCTGATTTCTCTGTTCTCTGGATACCGTTCTATTCTCGATTCTCCCTGGATGCCCTTCTGTCTTCTCTGCTCTCTGGGTGCCCTTCTGTTCGCCCCTCTCTGTGGATGTGTTTCTGTCTTCTCCTATTTCCCGATGCCCTTCAGCTCTCTCTTCTGTCTGGATGCCCTTCTTTTCTCTCATCTCTACGGATGCCCTTCAGTCTTCTCCTCTCTGTGGATGCCCTTCTGTTTTCTCCTCTCTCTGGATGCCACTCTGTCTTCTCTGCTCTCTGGATGCCCTTCTATTCTCTCCTCTCTCTAGATGTTTTTCTGTTCTCTCCTCTATCTAGATGACCTTCTGTCTTCTCCTCTATTTGTATGGTCTTCTTTACTCTTTTCTGTGGATGCCCTTCTGACCCCTCCTTTCTCTGGATGCCCTTATTTTCTCTCTTCTTTCTGGAGTCCATTCTGTCCTCTCCCCTCTCTGGATGCCCTTCTATCTTCTCCTATCTCCCGATGCCCTTCTGTCTTCCTCTCATTCTGGATACCCTTCTGTTCTCTGCTCTCACTTCATGCCATTCTGTGCTCTATTCTCTCTGGATGCCCTTATGTTCTCTTCTGTCTCTGGATGTTCTTCTGTCTTCTCCCCTCTCTGAATACTGTTCTATTCTCTACTCTCACTGGATGCCCTTCTGTTTTCTTTGCTCTCTGAATGCCCTTCTATTCTCCCCTCTCTGTGATATGTTTCTGTCTTCTCCTCCCTCTGGGGTCCCTTCTGTTCTCTTCTCTCTCATGGATTTCCTTCTCTCGTCTCCTCTCTCTTGGTACCCTTCTGTTCTCTAATATTCCTGGATGCCCTTCTGTCCTCTCCTCTCTCTGCATTCCCTTCTGTCTTCTTCTCTCTCTGGATGCCCTTCTCTTCTCTCCTCTCTCTGGATACCCTTTTATTCTCTCCTCTATACAAGAACTTCTCTCCACTCTTCTCTCTGGATGCCCTTATGTTCTCTCCTCATTCTGGATTCCTTTCTGTTTTCTCCACTCTCTTGATGCCCTTCTGAACTCTCCTCTCCATGGATGCTCTTCTGATCTCTCTTGTCTCTGGAGGCCCTTCTTTTCTCTCCTTTCTAGATGCACTTCGGTCTTTTCATCTCTCTAGATGGCTTTCTGTTCTCTCCTCTTTCTGGATCCCTTCTGTACTCTCCTCTCTCTGGAAGCCATTCTTCACTCTCCTCTACCTGGATGCCCTTCTGTACTCTCCTCTCTCTGGTTGCCGCTTTTTCCTCTCCTTTCTGTGGATGCCCTTCTGTTCTCTCCTCTCTCTGGATTACCATTTTTTCTCCTCTCTCTGGATTAACTTCTCTTCACTCCTCTCTCTAGATGCCCTTTTGTCCTCTTTTCTCTCTGGATGCCTTTCTGTTCTTTTGTCTGTGTGGATGCCCTTCTGTGCTCTCCTCTCTCTGTTTGTACTTCTGTTCTATCCTCTCTCTTGATGCCCTTCTGTCTTCTCCTTTCTCCCTATGCCCTTATTTTCTCTCGTCTCTCCCGATGCCCTTCTGTTTTCTCCACTCTCTGGATGCTGGACAATTTTCTCCTCACTCTGGATACCCTTCTGTTTTCTCCTCTCTCCCTATGCCCTTCTGTTCTCTCCTCTCTCTGGATTTGCTTCTGTCTTCTCCTTCTCTGGATGCCCTTCTGTTCTCTCCTCTATCTAGATGCCCTTCTGTGTTCTGCTCTCTCTGGATGACCTTTTTTCTTCTCCTCTCTGGATGGCCTTTAGTCCTCTTCTCTCTCTGGATGTCCTTCACTGGTCTGCTCTCTCTGGATGGACTTCTGTTCTCTCTTTTTTCTGGATTCTCTCCTGTTCTCTCATCTATCTAGATGTGCTTCTGTTCTCTCCTCTCTCTGGATTCTCTTCCTTTCTCTCTTCTCTCTGGAGGCCATTCTGTTATCTTCTCTCTCTGGATGCCCTTCTTTCTTCTCCTATAACCAGATGCCCTTCTGTCTTCTCCTCTTTCTGGATACCCTTCTATTCTCTGCTCTCTCTACATGCCCTTCTGTCCTCTATTCTCTGTGGATGCCATTAAGTTCTCTCCTTTCTCTGGATGTTCTTCTGTCTTCTCCGCTCTCTGCATACTGTGCTATTCTCTAATCTCCCTGGATGTCCTTCTGTCTTTTCGACTCTCTGGATGTCATTCTATTCTCTACTCTCTCTGGATGACCTTCTGTCTTCTCTCCTCTCTGGATGTTCTTCTTTTCTCTTCTCTCTGTGGATGTGTTTCTGTCTTCTCCTCTCTCTGGATGCCCTTCTGTTCTCTCCGCTCTCTGAATGCCCTTCTAAACTCTTCTTTCCATGGATGCCCTTCTGTCTTCTCCTCTCTCTGGATGCCCTTCTGTTCTCTCTACTCTCTGGTTTGGCTTTTTAATTTCTCCTCTCTCTGGATGCCCTTTTGTCATCTCCTTTCTTTGGATGCCTGTCTCTCTTCTCCTCTCTCCCGATGCGCTATTCTTCTCTCCTCTCTTCGGATGCCTTTCTGTCTTCTTCTCTCTCTGGATGCCCTACAAGTCTCTCCTCACTCTAGATTCCCTTCTGTCTACTTTTTGCTCTGGATGCCCTTCTGTTCTCACCTCTTTCTGGATGCCCTTCTGTTCTCTCATCTATCTAGATGCCCTTCTGTCTTCTGATCTCTCTCTTTATGGCATTCTGTCCTCTTTTCTGTGGGTGCGCTACTCTCCTCTCCTCTCTCTGGATGCCCTGCTGCCTTCTCCGCTCTCTGGATGCCCTTCAGTTCTCTCCTCTCTGTGGATGTTTTTCTGTCTTCTTTTCTTTCTGGATGCCATTCTGAACTCTCCTCTCCATGGATGCCCTTCTGATCTCTAGGCTCTCTGTTCTCTGCTCTCACTTCATGCCCTTCTGTGCTCTATTCTCTCTGGATGACTTTATGTTCTTTCCTGTCTCTGGATGTTCTTCTGTTTTCTCCGCTCTCTGGATACTCTTCTATTCTCTAGGCTCCCTGGATGCTCTTCTGTTTTCTTTGCTCTCTGAATGCCCTTCTATTCTCCCCTCTCTGTGGATGTGTTTCTGTCTTCTCCTCTCTCTGGATTCCCTTCTGTTCTCTCCTCTCTCTGGATTTCCTTCTCTCTTCTCCTCTCTCTTTATGCCCTTCTGTTCTCTACTCTTTTGGGATGCCCTTCTGTCTCTCATTTCTCGGGATGCCCTTCTGTCTTCTCCTCTCTCCAGATGCCCTTCTGTTCTCTCCTCTCTCTAGATGCCCTTCTCTTCTCTCCTCTCTCCGGATGCCCTTCTGTCTTCTCCTCTCTCTGTATGCCCTTCTGTCCTCTCCTCTCTCTGGATGCCCTTCTCTCTTCTCCTCTCTCTGGATGCCATTTGTTCTCTCTTCTCTCGGGATGCCCTTCTTCCCTCTTTTTTCTCTAGATGCCCTTTTGTCTTCTCCTCCCTCTGGATGCCATTCTGTCCTCTCCTCTCTCTGGATGCCCTTATGCTTCTCCTATCTCCCGATGCCCTTCTGTCTTCTCCTCTTTCTGGATACCCTTCTGTTCTCTGCTCTCTCTTTATGTCCTTCTGTCCTCTATTTTTTCTGAATGCTTTTATGTTCTGTCCTTTCTCTGGATGTTCTTCTTTCTTCTCCGCTCTCTGGACACCATTCTATCCTCCACTCTCTCTGGATGACCTTCTGTCTTCTCTCCTCTCTGGATGCTCTTCTGTTCTCTTCTCTCTGTAGATATTTTTCTGTCTTCTCCTCTCTCTGGATGCCCTTCTTTTCTCTCCACTCATTGGATGCTTTTCTGACCTCATCTTTCCATGGATGCCCTTCTGTCTTCTCCTCTCTCTGGATGCCCTTCTGTTCTCTCCACTCTCTGGTTTGGCTTTTTCATTTCTCCTCTCTCTGGATGCCCTTCTGGCATCTCCTCTCTTTGGATGCCCTTCTGTCTTCTCCTCTTTCTCAATGCCCTTCTCTTTTCTTTTCTCTTCAGATGCCCTTCTGTCTTCTTCTCTCTCTGGATACCCTACAAGTCTCTCCTCACTCTAGATTAACTTCTGTCTACTTTTCGCTCTGAATGCCCTTCTGTTCTCACCTCTTTCTGGATTCCCTTTTGTTATCTCATCTACCTAGATGCCCTTCTGTCATCTCCTCTCTCTGTATGGCATTCTGTCCTATTTTCTGTGGATGTGCTCCTCTCCTCTCCTCTCCTCTCTCTGGATGCCCTTCTGCCTTCTACGCTCTCTGGATGCCCTTCAGTTCTCTCCTCTCTGTGGATGCATTTCTGTCTTCTCCTCTTTCTGGATGCCCTTCTGAAATCTCCTTTCAATGGATGCCCTTCTGAACTCTAGGCTCTCTGGATGCCCTTCTGTTCTCTCCTCTCTCGAGATGCCCTTTTTTTCTCCTCTCTCTGGATGGCTTTCTGTTCTCTCCTCTCTCTACATCCCTTCTGTTCATTCCTCTCCTCTATCTGGATCCCTTCTGTTCTCTCCTCTCTCTGGATGCCCGTGTTCACTCTCCTCACTCTGGATGCCCTTCTGTCCTCTCCTCTCTCTCTGGGTGCCCCTCTGTCTTCTCCTACCACCTGATGCCCTTCTGTCTTCTCCTCTTTCTAAATGCCCGTCTGTTCTCTTCTCTCTCTACATGTCCTTCTGTCCTCTCCTCTCTGTGGATGCCCTTCTGTTCCCTTCTCTCCTGGATGCCCTTCTGACCTCTCCACTCTCATGATGCCCATCTGTCCTCTTCTCCATCTGGATGCCTTCTCTCTTCTCCTCTTTCCAGACGCGGTTCTGTGCTCTCCTCTCTCTGGAAGCCCAGCTGTTTTCACCTCTCTCTGGATGCCTTTCTGTTCTCTTTTCTCTCTGGATGCCCTTCTCTCCTCTCCTATCTCTGGGTGCCCTTCTGTATTCTCCTCCCTCTGAATGCCCTTCAGTTCTCTCCTCTCTCTGGATACCCTTCTGTATTCTCCTCTCTCTTGATGCCCTTTTGTCCTCTCATCTGTCCGCATTCCTTTCTGTCTTCTACTCTCTCTGGATGCCCTTCTCTTCTCTCCTCTCTCTAGATGCCCTTTTGTTCTCTCCTCTCTACATGAACTTCTCTCCACTCACCTGTCTGGATGCCCTTATGTTCTTGCCTCTCTCTGGATTCCTTTTTGTCTTCTCTGCTCTCTGGATCCCTTCTGTACTCTCCTCTCCCTGGATGCCCTTTTTCACTCTCCTCTATCTGGATGCCCTTCTGTACTCTCCTCTCTCCGAATTCCCTTCTGTCTTCTACTCTCTCTGGATGCCCTTCTCTTCTCTCATCTCTCTGGATGCCCTTTTGTTCTCTCCTCACTACATGAACTTCTCTACCCTCACCTGTCTGGATGCCCTTATGTTCTCGCCTCTCTCTGGATTCATTTTGTCTTCTCCACTCTCTGGATCCCTTCTGTACTCTCCTCTATCTGGATGCCCTTTTTTCCTCTCCTCTCTGTGGATGCCCTTTTGTTCTCTCCTCTCCCTGGATTCCCTTTTTTTCTCCTCTCTCTGGATTCCCTTCTCTTCTCTCCTCTCTCTAGATGCCCTTCTGTCCTCTATTCTCTCTGGATGCCTTTCTATTCTCTTGTCTGTGTGGATGCCCTTCTGTGCTCTCCTCTTCTCTGGATGCCCTTCTGTTCTCTCCTCTCTCTGGATGCCCTTCTGTCTTCTCCTTTCTCTCTGTGCCCTTATTTTCTCTTGTCTCTCCCGATGCCCTTCTGTATTCTCCACTCTCTGGATGACCAACAATTTTCTCCTCACTCTGGATACCCTTCTGTCTTCTCCTCTCTCCCTATGCCCTTCCGTTCTCTCGTCTCTCCAGCTTCTGTTCTGTCTCCTCCATTCTCTGAATGCCCTTATGTTCTCTCCTCTCTCCGGATGCCTTTCTGTCTTCTCCTCTCTCTAGATGCCCTTCTGCTCTCTACTCTCTCTAGATGCCCTTCTGTTCTCTCCTCTCTACGGATGCCCTTCTGTCTTCTCCTCTCTCTGGATGGTCGTCTGCTCTCTCATCTCTCTGGATGCCGTTCTGTTCTCTCCTCTCTCTGGATGCCCTTCTGTCTTCTCCTCTCTCTGGATGCACTTCTGTTCTCTAATCTCTCTGAATTCCCTATTTTCTTCTCCTATCTCTGGATGAACATTTGTCTTCTCCTCTCTCCCGATGCCTTTCTGCTCTCTCCTCTCTCTAAATTCGCTTCTGTCTTCTCCTTCTGTGGATGCCCTTCTGTTCTCTCCTCTATCTAGATGCCCTTCTGTCTTCTCCTTTCTCTAGATACCCTTCTGTGTTCTGCTCTCTCTAGATGCCCTTCTTTCTTCTCCTCTCTCCGGATGCCCTTCAGTCCTCTTCCCTCTCTGGATGTCCTTCACTCGTCTGCTTTCTTTGGATGGGCTTCTGTTCTCTCCTCTTTCTCGATTCCCTTCTGTTCTCTCATCTATCTGGATGCGCTTCTGTTCTCTCCTCTCTCTGGATGCCCTTCTTTTCTCTCTTCTCTCTGGAGGCCATTCTGTCCTCTCCGCTCTCTGGATGCTCTTCTTTCTTCTCCTATATCCCGATGCCCTTCTGTCTTCTCCTCTTTTTTGATACTCTCCTATTCTCAGCAATCTCTACATGCTCTTCTGTCCTCTATTCTCTATGAATGCCATTATGTTATCTACTCTCTATGGATGTTCTTCTGTCTTCCCTGCTCTCTGGATATCATTCTATTCCTTACTCTCTCTGGATGTCTTTCTGTCTTCTCCACTCTCTGGATGCCCAACAATATTCTCCTCACTCTGTATATCCTTCTGTCTTCTCTTCTCTCTAGTATGCCCTTCTGTTCTCTCCTCTCACTGGATGCCATTCTGTCCTCTACTCTCTCAGGATTCCCTTCTGTCTTCTCCTCTCTCTGGATGCCCTTACATTCTCTCCTCTCTCTGGATGCCCTTGTGTCCTCTTCTTTCTCTGGATGCCCTTCTGTCTTCTCCATTCTCTGGATGCCTTTCTGCTCTCTCCTCTCTCTATGGATGCCATTCTGTTCTCTCCTCTCTCGGGATGGCCTACTGTTTTCTGCTATCTCTGGATGCCCTTCTACTCTCTACTCTCTCTGGGTGCCCTTCTGTTCTCTCCTCTCTCTGGATTCCCTTCTGTCTTCTCCTCTATCTTGATGACCTGTTCTCTCCTCTTTCTGGATGCCCTTCTGTTCTGTCCTCTCTCTGGATGCCCTTAATGTTCTCTTCTATTTATGGATGCCCTTCTGTCCTCTTCTCTCTGGAGGCCCTTCTGTTTTCTCCTCTCTCTGAATACCCTTCTGTTCTCTCCTCTCTTTGGATTACCTTCTGTCTTCTCTTCTCTCTGTATGGCCTTCTGTACTATTTTATGTGGATGCCCTTCTTTGCTCTCCTCTCTCTGGATGCACTTCTGTCTTCTACTATCTCCCCATGCCCTTCTGTCTTCTACTCTTTCTGGATGCCCTTCTGTTCTCGGATCTCTCTAGATGCCTTTCTGTCCTCTCTTCTCTCTGGATGCCCTTCTGTTCTCTTCTCTCCCTGAATGCCTTCTGTACACTTTTCATTCAGGATGCCTGTCGGTCCACTTCTCCATCTGTATGCCTTCTCTCTTCTCTTCTCTTCTCTTCTCTTCTCTTCTCTTCTCTTCTCTTCTCTTCTCTTCTCTTCTCTTCTCTTCTCTCTCGATGCCCTTCTGTCTTCTCCTATCTCTGGATGCACTTCTGTTCTCTCCTCTTTCTGGATTCCCTATTTTTATTTTCCTCTCTCTGTATGCCCTTCTGTCATCTCCTCCCTCTGGATGACCTTCTGTCTTCTCCTCTCTCCCGATGCCCTTCTGTTCTCTCCTCTCTCTGAATGCCCTTCTGTTCTCTCCTCTCTCTGGATTCACTTCTGTCTTCTCCTTCTCTGGATAACCATCTGTTATCTCCTCTTTCTGGATGCCCTTCAGTTTGCTCCTCAATCTAGATGCCCTTCTGTCTTCTCCTCTTCTGTATGGCCTTCTGTAATATTTTATGTGGATGCCCTTCTTTGCATTCCTCTCTCAGGATGACCTTCTGTCTTCTCTCTCTGTATGCACTTCTGTTCTCTCCTCTTTCTGGATTCTCTATTTTTCTTTCCTCTCTCTGGATGCCCTTCTGTCTTCTCCTCTCTCCGGATGCCCTCTGTCTTCTCCTCTCTCTGGATACTCTTCTGGTTTCTCCTCTCTCTGATTGACCTTCTGTTCTCTCCTCTCTCTGGATTCCCTTCTGTCTTCTCCTCTCCCTAGATGCTGTTCTATCCTCTCCTCTCTCTGGATGCCCTTCTGTCTTCTCCTATCTCTGGATGCACTTCTGTTCTCTCCTCTTTCTGGATTCCCTATTTTTCTTTTCCTCTCTCTGGATGCCCTTCTGTCATCTCCTCTCTCTGTATGACCTTCTGTCTTCTCCTCTCTCCCAATGCCCATCTGTTCTCTCCTCTCTCCAGATGCCCTTCTACACTCTCCTCTCACTGGATGCCCTTCTGTTCTCTCCTCTCTATGGATTCCCTTCTGTCTTCTCCTCTATCTTGATGACCTTCTGTTCTCTCCTCTTTCTGGATGCCCTTCTGTTCTCTCCTCTCTCCGGATGCCCTTCTGTCTTCTCCTCTCTCTCTCAATGCCCTTCTGGTCTCTCCTCTCTCTGGATGCCTTTTTTCTGACCTCTCTCTGGAGGCCCTTCTGTCTTCTCCTCTCTCTGGATGCCTTTCTGTTCTCTCCTCTCTCTGGATGACCTTCTGTCATCTCCTCTCTCCGGATGCCCTTCTGCTCTCACATCACTCAGAATGCCCTACTACTCTCTCTTCTCTCTGGATGCACTTTTGTTCTCTCCTCTCTCTGGATTCCCTTCTGTCTTCTCCTCTCTCTTGATGACCTTCTGTTCTTTCCTCTTCTGGATGCCCTTCTGTTCGCTCCTCTCTCTGGATGCACTTCTGTCATCTCCTCTCTCTGGATGACCTTCTGTCTTATCTCTCCCGATGCCCTTCTGTTCTCTCCTCTCTCTGAATGCCCTTCTGTTCTCTCCTCTCTCTGGATTTACTTCTGCCTTCTACTTCTCTGGATGCCCATCTGGTCTCTCCTCTTTCTGGATGAACTTCAGTTCGCTCCTCTATCAAGATGACTTTCTGTCTTCTCCTCTCTCTGTATGGCCTTCTGTACTATTTTATGTGGATGTCTTTCTTTTCTTTCCTCTCTCTGGATACCCTTCTGTCTTCTCCTATATCCCGATGCCCTTCTGTCTTCTCATCTTTCTGGATTCCCTTCTTTCTTCTCCTCTCTCGATGCCCTTCTGCTCTCTCCTCTCTCTGGATGCCCTTTTGTTCTCTCCTCTATCCGGATGGCCTACTGTCTTCAGCTCTCTCTGGATGCCCTTCTACTCTCTCCTCTCTCTTGATGCACTTCTGTTCTCTCCTCTTTCTGGATTCCCTATTTTTCTTTTCCTCTCTCCAGATGCCCTTCTGTCATCTCCTCTCTCTGTATGACCTTTTGTCTTCTCCTCTCTCCCAATGCCCATCTGTACTCTCCTCTCTCCAGATGCCCTACTGTCTTCTCCTCTCTCTGGATGCCCTTCTACACTCTCCTCTCACTGGATGCCCTTCTGTTCTCTCCTCTCTCTGGATTCCCTATTTTTCTTTCCTCTCTCTGGATGCCCTTCTGTCTTCTATCTGTGTATGCACTACTGTTCTCTCCTCTTTCTGGATTCCCTATTTTACTTTCCTCTCTATGGATGCCCTTCTGTCATCTCCTCTCTCTGGAGGCCCTTCTGTCTTCTCCTCTCTCTGGATGCCTTTCTGTTCTCTCCTCTCTCTGGATGACCTTCTGTCATCTCCTCTCTCCGGATGCCCTTTTGCTCTCACATCTCTCAGAATGCCCTACTACTCTCTCTTCTCTCTGGATGCACTTTTGTTCTCTCCTCTCTCTGGATTCCCTTCTGTCTTCTCCTCTCTCTTGATGACCTTCTGTTCTTTCCTCTTCTGGATGCCCTTCTGTTCGCTCCTCTCTCTGGATGCACTTCTGTCTTCTCCTCTCTCTCTCTCTCTCTCAACGCCCTTCTGTTCTCTCCTGTCTCTGGATACCCTTTTTTTCTCTCCTCTCTCTGGATTCCCTTCTTTCTTCTCCTATCTCTGGATGCTGATCTATCCTCTCCTCTCTCTGGATGCCCTTCTGTCTTCTCCTCTCTCAGGATTCCCTATTTTTCTTTCCTCTCTCTGGATGCCCTTCTGTTCTCTCCTCTATCCGGATGCCATTCTGTCATCTCCTCTCTCCGAATGCCCTTCTGTTCTCTACTCCCTTTAGATTCCCTTATGTCTTCTCCTCTCTCTGGATGCTCTTCTGGTTCTCCTCTCTCTAGATGCCCTTCTGTTCTCTCCTCTCTCCGGATGCCCTACTGTCTTCTCTCTCTGGATGCCATTCTACCCTCTCCTCTCTCTGAATGCCCTGCTGTCTTCTCCTCTGTCCGGATGCCCTTCTGTATTCTCCTCTCTCTGGCTGCCCTTCTGTATTCTCCTCTCTCTGGATGCCCTTCTGTTCTCTCCTCTCTCTGAATTCCCTTCTGTCTTCTCCTCTCTCTGGATGCCGTTCTATCCTCTCCTCTCTCTGGATGCCCTTCTGTCTTCTCCTCTCTCTTGATGACCTTCTGTTCTTTCCTCTTCTGGATGTCCTTCTGTTCGCTCCTATCTC
This sequence comes from Arvicanthis niloticus, assembly GCF_011762505.2. Lineage (NCBI taxonomy): Eukaryota > Metazoa > Chordata > Mammalia > Rodentia > Muridae > Arvicanthis > Arvicanthis niloticus. Next base: position 7,043 of record NW_023045683.1, on the reverse strand, counting down.
CGGATGCACTTCTGTCTTCTCCTCTCTCTCTCTCTCTCAATGCCCTTCTGTTTTCTCCTCTCTCTGGATTAGCTGCTGTCTTCTCGCCTCTCTCTCAATGCCCTCCTGGTCTCTCCTCATTCTGGATACCCTTTTTTTTCCTCTTTCTGGATGCCCTTCTGTATTCTCCTCTCTCTGGATGGACTTCTGTTCTCTCCCCTTTCTGGATTCCCTATTTTTCTTTTCCTCTATATGGATGACCTTCTGTCATCTCCTCTCTCCTGATACCCTTCTGTCTTCTCCTCTCTCTGGATGCCCTTCTGGTCTCTCCTCTCTTTGGATGCCCTTCTGTTTTCTCCTCTTTTTGGATTCCCTTCTGTATTCTACTCTATGGATACCCTTCTACTCTCTCATCTCTCTAGATGCCCTTCTGTGTTCTCCTATCTTCGGATGCACTTCTGTTCTCTCCTCTTTCTGGATTCCCTATATTTCTTTTCCTTTCTCTGGATGCCCTTCTGTCATCTCCTCCCTCTGGATGAACTTCTGTCTTCTCCTCTCTCCGGATGCCCATCTGTTCTCTCCTCTCTCCGGATGCCCTACTGTCTTCTCCTCTCTCTGGATGCCCTTCTACTCTCTCCTCTTTCTGGATGCCCTTCTGTTCTCACCTCTCTCTGGATTCACTTCTGTCTTTTCCTCTGCATGCCCTTTTGTTCTCTCCTCTTTCTGGATGCCTTTCTGTTCTCTTTTTTATCTAGATGCCATTGTGTCTTCTCCTCTCTCTGTATGGCCTTTTGTACTATTTTATGTGGATGCCCTTTTTTGCTCTCCTCTATCTGGATGTTCTTCTGTCTTCTCCTATCTCCCGGTGCCCTTCTGTCTTCTCTTATCTCTGGATGCCCTTCTGTCTGCTCCTCTCTCTGGATGCCCTTCTGCTCTCTCCTCTCTCTGCATGGCCTTCTGTTCTTGCCTCTCTCTGGATGCCCTACCGTCTTCTCCTCTCCTTGGATGCCCTTCTACTCTCTCTTTTTTCTCTGGATGCCCTTCTGTTTTCTCCTCTCTCTGGATTCCCTTCTGTCTTCTCCTCTCTCTCTCTCAATGCCCTTCTGGTCTCTTCTCTTTCTGGGTACCCTTTTTTTCTCCTCTCTCTGGATGCCCTTCTGTATTCTCCTCTCTCTGGATGGACTTCTGTTCTCTCCTTTTTCTGGATTCCCTATTTTTTTCCTCTATCTGGATGACCTTCTGTCATCTTTCTCCAGATGCCCTTCTGTCTTCTCCTCTCTCTGGATGTCCTTCTAGTCTCTCTTCTCTCTGGATGCCCTTCTGTTCTCTCCTCTATTTGGATTTCCTTCTGTCTTCTTCTCTATGTTTACTCTTCTATTCTCTCATCTCTCTTAATGCCCTTCTGTGTTCTCCTCTCTCTGGATGCACTTTTGTTCTCTCCTCTTTCTGGATTTCCTATTTTTTTCTTCCTATCTCTGGATACTCTTCTGTTATCATCTCTCTCTGGATGCCCTTCTGTCTTCTCCTCTATGCCGATTCCCATCTGTTCTCTGATCTCTCCGGATGCCCTATTGTCGTCTCCACTCTCTGGATGCCCTTCTACTCTCTCCCCTCTCTGGATGCCCTTCTGTTCTCTCCTCTCTCTGATTCCCTTCTGTCTTCTCCTCTCTCTGGATGCCATTCTGTTCTCTCCTCTTTCTTGATGCCCTTCTGTTCTCTCCTCTCTGCAGATACCTTTCTGTCTTCTCCTTTCTCTGGATGCCCATCTGCTCTCTCCTTTCTCTGGATGCCCTTATGTTCTCTCCTATCTCTGGATTCACTTCTGTCTTCTCCTCTCTCTGAATGCCATTCTATCCTCTCCTGTCTCTGGATACCCTTCTGTCTTCTCCTCTCTCTGGATGCACTTGTGTTAACTCCTCTCTCTGCATGACTTTCTGTCTTCTGCAATCTCCGGATGCCCTTCTGTTCTCTCCTCTCTCTGAATGTCCTTCTGTTCTTTCCTCTCTCTGGATTCGCTCTGTCTTCTCTTTCTCTGGATGCCCTTCTGTTCTCTCATCTCTCTAGATGCCCTTCTGTTCTCTCCTCTATGTAGATGACCTTCTGTCTTCTCCTCTCTCTGTATGGCCTTCTTTACTCTTTTCTGTGGATGCCCTTCTGACCTCTCCTCTCTCTGGATGCCCTTCTTTTCTTTCTTCTCTCTGGAGGCCATTTTGTCCTCTCCTCTCTCTGGGAGCCCTTTTGTCTTCTCCTGTCTTCAGATGCACTCCTGTCTTCTCCTCTTTCTGGATACCCTTCTGTTTTCCGCTATCTCTACATACCCTTCTGCTCTCCCCTCTCTCTGGATGCCCTTCTGTTCTCTCCTATTTCTGGATGCCCTTCTGTTCTCTCCTCTCTCTGAATGCCCTTCTGGTCTCTCCTCTTTCTGGGTACCCTTTTTTTCTCCTCTCTCTGGATGCCCTTCTGTCTTCTCCTATCTCTGTATGCCCTTCTGTCCTCTCCTTTCTCAGGATGCAATTCTGTCTTCTCCTCTCTCTGTATTCCCTTCTGACTTCTCTCTCCGTATGCCCTTCTGTTCTCTAGTCTCACCGGCTTCCCTTCTGTCTTCCCCTCTTTCTGGATGCACTTCTGTTTTCTCCTCTCTCCGGATGCCCTTCTGTCTTATCCTCTCTCTGGATGCCTTTCTGTTCTCTCCTCTCGCTGAATAGCCTTCTATCTTCTCCTCTCTCTGGATGCCGTTTTATCCTCTCCTTGCTCTGGATTCGCTCTGTCTTCTCCTTCTCTGAATGCCCTTCTGTTCTCTCCTCTTTCTGGATGCTCTTCTGTTCTCTCCTCTATCTAAATGCCCTTCTGTCTCCTCTTCTCTCTGTATGGTCTTCTCCACTATTTTAAGAGGATGCCCTACTTTTCTCTCCTCTCTCTGAATGCCCTTCTCCACTCTTCTCTCACTGGATGCCCTTTTGTCCTTTCCTATCTCTGGATGCCCTTCTGTCTTCTCCTCTCTCTTGATGCCCTTCTGGTCTCTCCTCTTTCTGGATGCTCTTCTGTTCTTTCTTCTCTCTAGAGTCCATTCTGACCTCTCCTCTCTCTGGAAGCCCTTCTGTCTTCTCCTATCTCCCGAGGTGCTTCTGTCTTCTCCTCTTTCTGGATACCCTTCTGTTCTCTGCTATCTCTACATGCCCTTCGGCTCTCTTCTCTCTCTGGATGCCCTTCTGTTCTCTCCTCTCTCTGGATTCCCTTTTGTCTTCTCTTCTCTCTTTATGCTTTTCTGTTATCTCCTCTTTCTGGATGCCCTTCTGTTCTCTCCTCTCTCTGAATGCCCTTCTGTCTTCTCCTCTCTCAGAATTCCCTTCTGTTCTCTCCTCTCTCCAAATGCCCTTCTGTCTTCTCCTATCTCTGAATGCCCTTCTGTCCTATCTTCTCTCTGGATGCAATTCTGTCTTCTCCTCTCTCTGGATGCCCTTTGTTCTCTCCTCTCTCGGGATGCCCTTCGTCCTTCTCTTCTTTCTGGATGCCCTTCTGTCTTCTCCTCCCTCTGGATGCCCTTCTGTCTTCTCTTTCCCTATGCCCTTCTGTTCTCTCCTCTATCTAGATGCCCTTCTATCTCCTCTTATCTCTGTATGGCCTTCTTTACTCTTTTATTTGGATACCCTTCTTTCCTCTCCTCTCTCTGCATGCCCTTCTGCCCTGGCTTCTCTCTCGAGTAAATTCTGTCTCCTCCTCTCTCTGGATGTCCTTCTGTCTTCTCCTACTCCTGATGCCCTTCTGTCTTCTCCTCTTTCTGGATGCCCTTCTGCTCTCTGCTCTCTCCAGATACCCTTCTGTCCTCTTCTCTCTTGATGCCCTTCTGTTCTCTACTCTCACGGAATGCACTTCTGTCCTCTCCTCTCTCAGGATTCCAGTCAGTCATCTTCTTCATCTGGATGCCTCCTCTCTTCTCCTATTTACGGATGCCCTTTTTTCTCTACTCTCACTGGATGCCCTTCTGTACTCTCCTCTCTCTGGATGTCCTTCTGTCTTCTCCTCTCTCTGGATGCCCTTCTGCTCTCTCCTCTCTCTGTATGACCTTTTCTTCTCTCCTTTTTCTGGATTCTCTTCTGTTCTCTTATTTCCCTAAATGCCTTCTGTCCTCTCTTATCGCCCTATGCCCTTCTGATCTCTCCTCTCTCCAACTTCCCTTGTGTCTTCTCCTCTCTCTGGATGCCCATCTGTTCTCTCCTCTTGCCGGATGCCCTTCTTTCTTCTCCTCTTTCTGGATGCCCTTCTGCTCTCTCCTTTCTCTGGATGCCCTTCTGCTCTCTCCTTTCTCTGGATGCCCTTCTGTTCTCTCCTCTCTCCGGATGCTCTTCTGTATTCTTCTCTTTCTGGATTCCCTTCTGCTCTCTCCTCTCTTTGAATGCCCTTCTGCTCTCTCCTCCGTCTGGATGCCTTTCTGTTCTCTCCTCTCTCCACATGCCCTTCTGTCTTCTCCTCTCTCTGGATACCCTTCTGCTCTCTTCTCTCTCTGGATGCCCTTCTGTCCTCTCCTCTCTCAGGATTCTTGTCAGTAATCTTCTTCATCTGGATGCCTCCTCTCTTCTCCTATTTACGGATGCCCTTCTGTTCTCTCCTCTCTCTGGATGCCCTTCTGTACTCTCCTCTCTCTGGATGCCCTTCTGTCTTCTCCTCTCTCTGGATGCCCTTCTGCTCTCTCCTCTCTCTGGATGCCCTTCTGATCTCTCCTTTTTCTGGATTCTCTTCTGTTCTCTCATTTCCCTAAATGCCCTTCTGTCCTCTCTTCTCTCCCTATGCCCTTCTGATCTCTTGTCTCTCCAGCTTCCCTTGTGTCTTCTCCTCTCTCTGGATGCCCATCTGTTCTCTCCTCTCTCCGGATGCCCTTCTTTCTTCTCCCCTTTCTGGATGCCCTTCTGCTCTCTCCTTTCTCTGGATGCCCTTCGGTTCGCTCCTCTCTCCGGATGCTCTTCTATATTCTTCTCTTTCTGGATTCCCTTCTGTATTCTTCTCTCTTTGAATGCCCTTCTGTTCTCTCCTTTTTCTGGATGCCCTTCTGTTCTCTCCTTTCTCCAGATGCCCTTCTGTCTTCTCCTCTCTCTGGATGCCCTTCTGCTCTCTCCTCTGTCTGGATGCCCTTCTGTTCTCTCCTCTCTCTGGATTGCTGTCTGTCTTCTCGTCTCTCTGGATGCCATTCAGTCCTCTCCTCTCTCTAGATGCCCTTCTTTATTTTCCTATCTCTTTATGTCATTCTGTTCTCTCCTCTCTCTGGAGTCCCTTTTTGTCTTCTCCTCTCTTTGGATGCACTTCTGTAATTTCCTCTCTTTGGATGCCCTTATGTCTTCTCCTTTCTTGTGATGCCCTTCTGTCTTCTCCTAAATCTGGATGCCTTACCATTCTCTCTTCACTCTAGATTCCCTTCTGTCTTCTCCTCTCTCTGGATGCTCTTCTGTTCTCTCCTCTCACTGCATGTCTTTCTGTCGTCTCCTCTCTCTGGATGCCGTTCTGTCTTTTCCTCTCTCTGCATGCCCTTCTGTCCTCTTCTTTCTCTGGATGTCCTTCAATCTTCTGCTCTCTCTGGATGCCCTTCTGTTTTCTAATTTTTCTGTATTTTCTTCTGTTCTCTCATTTCCCTACATGCCCTTCTGTTCTCTCCTCTGTCTGGATTCTCTTTTTGTCTTCTCCTTTCACTGGATTCCATTCTCTTCTCTTTTCTCCCTAGAGGACGTTCTGTCCTCTATTCTCTTTGGCTGCCTCTCTGTTCTCTCCTCTCTCCGGATGCGCTTCTGTCTTCTCTTATTTCTGGATGCGCTTCTGTTCTCTCCACATTCAGGATGTCCTTCTGTCTTCTCCTCTCTTGGATGCCCTTCTGCTCTCTCCTTTCTCTGGATTCCGTTCTGTTCTCTCCTTTCTCTGAATTCCCTTCTGTGTTCCCCTCTTTCTGGATGCCCTTCTGTACTCTTTTCTGTGGATGCGCTACTTTCCTCTACTCTCTCTGGATGCGCTCTGCCTTCTTTTCTCTCTGGAGGCCATTCTGTCCTCTCCTCTTTCTGGATGCACTTCTGTTCTCTGCTCTCTCTTGATGCCCTACTGTCCTCTACTCTCTCTGGATGCCGTTCTGTTCTCTTCTCTCCTGGATGCCCTTATGTCCTCTCTTCTCTCAGGATTCCCATCTGTCCTCTTCTCCATCTGGATGCCTTCTCTCCTCTTCTCTTTCCAGATGCTCTTCTGTGCTCTCCTCTCTCTGGAAGCCCTTCTGATTTCTCCACTCTCTGGATGCCGTTCTGTTTTCTCCTCTCTCTGGATGCCCTTCTGTCCTCTCCTCACTCTGGGTGCCCTTCTGTATTCTCCTCCCTCTTGATGCCTTTTGTTCTCTCCTCCTTCTGAATGCCATTCTTTACTCTCTTCTCTCTTGATGCCCTTCACTCCTCTCCTCTTTCTGCATGTCCTTCTTTCTTCTCCTCTCTTTGGATGCTCTTATGTTCTCTCATTTTTCTGGATGCCCTTCTGTCTTCTCTGCTCTCTGGATTCCCTTCAGTTCTCTCCTATCTGTGGATGCGTTTTTGTCTTCTCCTCTTTCTGTATGCACTTCTGAACTCTCCTCTCCATGGATGCTCTTCTGATCTCTCCTCTCTCTGGATACCCTTCTGTTCTCTCCTCTCTGTAGAGGCAATTCTGTCTTCTCTTCTCGCTGGAAGAATTTCTGTTCTCTCCTCTCTCAGGATGCCCTTCTGTTTTCTCCTCTCTCTGGATGCCCTTCTGTCCTCTCCTCACTCTGGGTGCCCTTCTGTATTCTCCTCCCTCTTGATGCCTTTTGTTCTCTCCTCCTTCTGAATGCCATTCTTTACTCTCTTCTCTCTTGATGCCCTTCACTCCTCTCCTCTTTCTGCATGTCCTTCTTTCTTCTCCTCTCTTTGGATGCTCTTATGTTCTCTCATTTTTCTGGATGCCCTTCTGTCTTCTCTGCCCTCTGGATTCCCTTCAGTTCTCTCCTATCTGTGGATGCGTTTTTGTCTTCTCCTCTTTCTGTATGCACTTCTGAACTCTCCTCTCCATGGATGCTCTTCTGATTACCC
>NW_023045682.1:0-18266 GCF_011762505.2 Arvicanthis niloticus | reverse complement strand
GAGAAAACAGAAGGGCATCGAGAGAGAGGAGAGGACAGAATGGCATCCAGTGAGAGGAGAGAACAGAAGGGCATCCAATGTTAGGGGAGAATAGAAGGACATCCAGAGAGAGGAGAAGACAGTAGGACATCCAGAGAGAGGAGAGAACAAATGGGCATCGGGAGAGAGGAGAAGACAGAAGATCATCCACAGAGAGGAGATGACAGAAGGGCATCCAGAGAGAGAAAAAGAAAAATAGGGAATCCAGAAAGAGAAGAGAACAGAAGTGCATCCAGAGAGAGGAGAAGACAGAAGAGCATCAAGAGAAAAAAACAGGATAAATCGGCATCCAGAGAGAGGAGAAGACAGTAGGGTATCCGGAGAGATGAGAGAACAGATGTGCATCGGGAGAGATCACAAGACCGAAGGGCATCCAGAAAGAAGAGAAAACAGAAGGGCATCAAGAGAGATGAGAAGACAGAAGGGAATCCAGAGAGAAGAGACTTCAGAAGGGCATACAGAGAGAGGAGAGAGTAGAAGGGCATCCAGAGAGAGGAGAAGACAGTAGGGCATCCTGAGAGAGGAGAGAAAAGAAAGGCATCCTGAGAGAGGAGAGCAAAGAAGGGCATCCACATAAATTTGTACAGAAGGCCATACAGAAAGGAGAGAAGACAGAAGGGCATCTAGATAGAGGAGAGAACAGAAGGGCATCCAGAAATAGTAGAGAACAGAAGCGCATCCAGAGAAGGAGAAGACAGAAGCGAATCAAGAGAGAGGAGAGAACAGAAGGGCATTCTGGAGAGTGGAGAGAACAGAAGGTCATCCAGAAAGAGGAGAGAAAGAAGTGCATCAAGAGAGAGGAGAAGACAGAAGGGAATCCAGAGAGAGGAGAGAACAGAAGGGCATCCAGTGAGAGGAGAGAGTAGAATGGCATCAAGAGAGAGGAGAAGACAGTAGGGCATCCAGTAGAGAGGAGAGAACAGAAGGTAATCCAGAGAGGGGAGAGAGCAGAACGGCATCCAGAGAGAAGAGAAAACTGAAGGGCATTCATAGACAGGAGAGAACAGAAGGGCATCCAGGGAGAGGAGAGAGCAGAAAGGCATCCAGAGAGAGGAGAAGACAGTAGGGCATCCAGAAAGAGGAGAAGACAGAAGGGCATCGGGAGATAGGAGAAGACAGAAGGGCATCCAGAGAGACTGAGAGCAAAAAAGGCATCCACATAAAATAGTACAGAAGATTATACAGAAAGAGGAGAAGACAGAATGGCATCTATATAGAAGAGAGAATCAGAAGGGCAAGCAGAAAGAGGACAGAACAGAAGTGCATCCATCAAAGGAGAAGACAGAAGCGAATCTAGAGAGAGGAGAGAACAGAAAGGCATTCGGAGAGAGGAGAGAACAGAAGGGCATCGGAAGAGAGAGGAAAAGACAGAAGGTCATCCAGAGAGAGGAGAGAACAGAAATGCACACAGAAAGAGGAGAAGACAGAAGGGCATCCAGAGAGAGGAAAGGACAGAATGGCATCCAGTAACAGGAAAGAACAGAAGGGCATCCAATGTTAGGGGAGAATAGAAGGGCATCCAGAGAGAGGAGAAGTCAGTAGGGCATCCGGAGAGACTAGAGAACAAATGGGCATCGGGAGAGAGGAGAAGACAGAAGGGCATCCAGAGAGAGGAGATGACAGAAGGACATCCAGAGAGAGGAAAAGAAAATTAGGGAATCCAGAAAGAGTAGAGAACAGAAGTGCATCCCGAGAGAGGAGAAGACAGAAGGGCATTCACAGAGAGGAGAGGATAGAACAGCATTCAGAGAGAGGAGAAGACAGAAGAGAATCCAGAGAGAGGATAGAACAGAAAGGCAATCAGAGAGAGGAGCGCCCAGAAGGCCATACAGAGAGAAGAGAAGACAGAAAGGCATCCAGAGAGAGAAGAGAACAGAAGGGCATCCAGAGAGAGGAGAGAGCAGAAGGGCATCCAGAGAGAGGACAAAACCGAAGGGCATTTGAAGGAAGGAGAGAACAGTAGGGCATCCAGAAAGAGGGAATAACAGAAGGGCATCCAGAGAGAGGCGAGTGCAGATGGGCATCCATAGGGAGGACAAAACTGCAGGGTATTTGGAGAGAGGAGAGAACAGTAGGGCATCCAGAAAGAGGGGATAACAGAAGGGCATCCAGAAAGAGGATAGAGCAGAAGGGCATCCAGAGAGAGGAGAAGACAGTAGGGCATCAAGAATGGGGAGAAGAGGGATGGGCATCGGAAGATAGGAGAAGACAGAAGGGCATCCAGAGAGACGAGAGCAAAAAGGGCATCCACATAAAATAGTATAGAAGTCCATACAGAGAGAGGAGAAGACAGAATGGCATCTAGATTGATTAGAGAACAGAATGGCATCCAGAAAGAGGAGAGAACAGAAGGGCATCCATTAAAGGAGAAGACAGAAGCGAATCCAGAGAGAGGAGAGAAAAGAAGGGCATCAGAAGAGAAAGTAAATGACAGAATGTCATCCAGAGAGAGGAGAGAACAGAAATGCATCCAGAAATAGGAGAAGACAGAAGGGCATCCAGAGAGAGGAGAGGACAGAATGGCATCCAGTGAGAGAAGAAAACAGAAGGGCATCCAATGTTAGGGGAGAATAGAAGGACATCCAGAGAGAGGAGAAGACAGTAGGGCATCCTGAGAGAGGAGACAACAGATGGGTATCAGGAGAGAGGAGAAGACAGACGGTCATCCAGAGAGAGGAGATGACAGAAGGGCATCCAGAGAGAGGAAAAGAAAAATAGGGAATCCAGAAAGAGGAGAGAACGGAAGGTCATTCGGAGTGAGGAGAGAACAGAAGGGCATCGGGAGAGAGGAGAAGACAAAAGGTCATCCAGAGAGAGGAGAGAACAAAAGGGTATCCAGAGAGAGTAAAAGATAAAAAGGGAATACAGAGAGAGGAGAGATCAGAAATGCATCCTTAGAGAGGAGACGATAGAAGGGTATGCAGATAGAAGATAGAAAAGAAGGGCATCCAGAAAGAGGAGAGAACAGAATAGCATCCAGAGAGAGGAGAAGACAGAAGGGAATCCATAGAGAGGAGAGAACAGAAGGGCATCCAGGGAGAGGAGAAGACCGAAGGGCATCCGAAGAGAAGAGAGAACAGAAGGGCATCAAGAAAGAGGAGAGAACAGAAGGGCATCAAGAGAGAGGAGAAGACAGAAGGGAATCCAGAGAGAAGAGAGAACAGAAGGGCATCCAGTGAGAGGAGAGTGTAGAAGAGCATCAAGAGAGAGGAGAAGACAGTAGGGCATCCATAGAGAGGAGAGAACAGAAGGGAATCCAGAGAGAAGAGAGAGCAGAAAGGCATCCAGAGAGAGGAGAAAACCGAAGGGCATTTGGAGAGAGGAGAGAACAGTAGGGCATCCAGAGAGAGGAGAGAGCAGAAGGTCATCCAGAGAGAGGAGATGACAGAAGGGCATCCAGAGATAGGAAAAGAAAAATAGGGAATCCAGAAAGAGGAGAGAACAGAAGGTCATTCGGAGTGAGGAGAGAAAAGAAGGACATCGGGAGACAGGAAAAGACAAAAGGTCATCCAGAGAGAGGAGATGACAGAAGGGCATCCAGAGAGAGTAAAAGATAAAAAGGGAATGCAGAGAGAGTAGAGAACAGAAATGCATCCTGAGAGAGGAGACTACAGAAGGGAATCCAGAGAGAGGAGAGAACAGAAGGGCATTTGGAGAAAGGAGAGACAAGAAGGGCATCCAGAGAGAGGAGAAGACAGAAGGGAATCCAGAGAGAATAGAGAACAGAAGGGCAATGATCAAGAGGGGGAGAACAGAAGGGTATCAATAGAGAGGAAAAGACAGAAGGGAATCCAGAGAAAGGAGAAGACAGAAGGTAATTCAGAGAGAGGAGAGAACAGAAGGGCATCCAGAGAGAGGAGAGAGCAGAAGGGCATCCAGAGAGAAGAGAAAACAGAAGGGTATTCAGAGAGAAGAGAGAACAGAAGGGCATCCAGAGAGAGGAGAGAGCAGAAGGGCATACAGAGAGAGGAGAAGACAGTAGGGCATCCAGAAAGAGGAGAAGACAGAAGGGCATCGGGAGATAGGAGAAGACAGAAGGGCATCCATAGAGACGAGAGCACAAAAGGCAGCCACATAAAATAGTACAGAAGACCATACAGAGAGGGGAGAAGACAGAAGGGCATCTAGATAGAGGAGAGAAGAAAAGGGCATCCAGAATGAGGAGAGAGCAGAAGGGCATCCAGAGAAGAAGACAGAAGCGCATCCAGTGAGAGGAGAGAACAGAAGTGCATTCGGAGAGGAGAGAACAAAAGGGCATCAGAAGAGAGGAGAGAACAGAAGGGCATCCAGAGAGAGGAGAGAACAGAAATGCATTCAGAAAGAGGGGAAGACAGAAGGGCATCCAGAGACAGGAGAGGATAGAATGGCATCCAGAGACAGGAAATGACTGAAGAGCATCCACAGAGAGGAGAGGATAGAACGGCATCCAGCTAGAGAAGACAGAAGGGAATCCAGAGAGAGGAGACAAAAAAGGGCATCTGGAGAGAGGAGAAGACCGAAGGTCATCCAGAGAGAGGAGATGACAGAAAGGCATCCAGAGAGAGGAAAAGAAAAATAGGGAATCCAGAAAGAGGACAGAACAGAAGTGCATACAGAGAAAGGAGAAGATAGAAGGCCATCCAGAGAAAGGAGAGGATAAAACGGCATCCAGACTGAGTAGAAGTCAGAAGAGAATCCAGAGAGAGGATAGAACAGAAGAGCATCCAGAGAAAGGAGAGACCAGAATGCCATACAGAGATAAGAGAAGGGCATCCAGAGAGAGGAGAGAACAGAAGGGCATCCAGAGAGAGGAGCAGACAGAAGGGTATCCAGAGAGGAGAGAAAAAAAAGGGCATCCAGAGAGAAGAGCCTAGAAGGCCATTGAGAGAGCGAGGAGAAGACAGAAGGGCATCAGTAGAGAGGAGAGAACAGAAGGCCATCAACAAAGAGGAGAGAGTAGAAGGGCATGCAGAGAGAGGAGAGACCAGAAGGGCATCCAGAAAGAGGAGAAAACAGAAGGGCATCCAGAAAGAGGAGGAAACAGAAGGGCATCAAGAGAGAGGAAAAGACAGAAGGGTATCCAGAGAGAAGAGAAAACCTAAGGGTATTCGGAGAGAAGAGACAACAGAATTGTATCCAGAAAGAGGAGAGAACAGATGAGCATCCAGAGAGAGAAGGAGACAGAAGGGCATCTGGAGAGAGGAGATGACTGAAGGGCATCCAGAGAGAGGAAAAGAAAAATAGGGAATCCAGAATGAGGAGAGAACAGAAGTGCATCCAGAGAGAGGAGAAGACAGAAGGGTATCGAGAGAGAGGAGAGATAAAAGGGCATCCAGAGAGAGGAGAGCCTAGAAGGGCATTGAGAGAGAGAGGAGAAGACAGAAGGGCAACTGGAGAGAGGAGTGTACAGAAGGGCATCCAGAAAGAGGAGAGAAGAGAAGGTCATCTAGAGAGAGGAGAGAGTAGAAGGGCATCCAGAGAAAGGAGAAGACAGTAGGGTATCTTGAGAGAGGAGAGAACAGAAGGGCATCCAGAGAGAGAAGAGAGCAGATGGGCATCCAGAGAGAGGAGAAGACAGTAGGGCATCCAGAAAGAGGAGAAAACAGAAGGGCATTGGGAGATAGGAGAAGACAGAAGGCCATTCAGAGAGAGGTGAGCAAAGAAGGGCATCCACATAAAATAGTACAGAAGGGCATCTAGATAGAGGAGAGAACAGAAGGGCATCCAGAAAGAGAAGAAGACAGAAGGGCATCCAGAGAAGAGGAATACAGAAGGGCATCCAGAGAGAGGAGTGTACAGAAGGGCATTCGGAGAGAGGAGAGATCAGAAGGGCATCAGGGGAGAGGAACAGACATAAGGTCATCCAGAGAGAGGAGATGACACAAGGGCATTCAGAGAGAGGAAAAAATAGGGAATGCAGAGAAAGGAGAGAACAGAAGTGCATCCTGAGAGAAGGGATGGCAGAAGGATATGCAGAGATAGGAGAGAACAGAAGCGCATCCAGAAAGAGGAGAGAACAGAAGGGTATCAAGAGAGAGGTGAAGACAGAAGGGAATCCAGTGAGAGGAGAGGACAGAAGGACAACCCGAGAGAAGAGAGAACAGAAGGTCATCCAGAGAGGGGAGAAGATAGGAGGGCATCCAGAAAGAGGAGTAGATAGAACGGCATCCAGAGAGAGGATAAGACAGAAGGGAATCCAAATAGAGGAGAGAACAGAAGGGCATCCACGGAGAGGGCAGACAGAAGGGCATCCGGAGAGAGGAGAGAACAGAAGGGCATCCGGATAGAGGAGAGAACAGAAGGACATCCAGAGAGAGGAGAAGACAGAAGGGAATCCAGAGAGATTAGATAATAGACGGGCATGCAGAGAGAGGAGAAAACAGTAGGGCATTCAGAGAGAGGGGAGAACAGATGGGCATCTAGAGAGAAAAGAAGACAGAAGGGCATCTGGAGAGAGGAGATGACAGAAGGGCATCCAGAGAGAGGAAAAGAAAAATAGGGAATCCAGAAAGAGGAGAGAACAGAAGTGCATCCAGAGAGAGGAGAAGACAGAAGGGTATCCAGAGAGAGGAGAGGATAGAACGGCATCCAGAGAGAGGAGAAGACAGGAGAGAATCCAGAGAGAGGAGAGAAGAGAAGGGCATCCAGAGAGATGAGAGACGAGAAGGGCATTGAGAGAGAGAGGAGAAGATAGAAGGGCATTCGGAGAGAGGAGAGAACAGAAGGGCATCCAGAAAGAGGAGTGAACAGAAGGTCATCAAGAGAGAGGAGAAGACAGAAGGGAATAATGAAAGAGTAGAGAACAGAAGGGCATCCAGAAAGAGGAGAGTGTAGAAGGAAATCCAGAGAGAGCAGAAGACAGAAGGGCATCTGGAGAGAGGAGAGGATAGAATGGCATCCAATGAGAGGAAAAGAAAGAAGGGCTTCCAGATAGAGGAGACGACAGCAGGGCATCGGGAGCTAGGAGAAGACAGAAGGGCAGCCAGAGAGAGGAGAGCAAAGAAGGGCGTCCACAAAAAATAGTACATAAGGCCATACAGAGAGAGTAGAAGACAGAAAGACATCTAGATAGAGGAGAAAACAGAAGGGCATCCAGAAAGTGGAGAGAACAGAAGTGCATCCAGAGAAAGGGAAGACAGAAGCGAATCCAGAGAGTGGAGAGAACAGAAGGGCATTCAGAGAGAAGAGAGAAGAGAAGGGCATCGGGAGAGACGAGAAGACAGAAGGTCATCCAGAGAGAGGAGAGAACAGAAATGCATCCAGAGAGAGAAGACAGAAGGGCATCCAGAGAGAGGAGAGGACAGAATAAAATCCAGTGAGAGGAGAGAACAGAAGGGCATCCAATGTTAGGGGAGAACAGAAGGAAATCCAGAGTGAGGAGAGAACAGAATAGCATCCCGAGATAGGGGAAATCAGTAGGGCATACAAAGTGAATACAGTGCAGAAGTTCATCTGTAGAGTGAAAAATTATACAGGCCATTTATTGAAATATGTGTAGATTTTTCGCCTTACAGAACACAGAACTGAAAATAAGATTTCAGGCCTTCACATTCCAGGTGAAGGACACTTGCTGAATTACATTCCTCAAGCCTTGCCCAAGGCAGGAAGACACATTCCTGACCACAGATAAAAGATGCTGCCAACTAGGTGGGGCTATAGCAGGAAGAAGCAAAGATAGTTAATCTGAAATAGTTGTTAAATGGCAGGATAGGACACAATAGCATGGTAAAAACCACATTTTTGAGAAGAATGAGTGTGCAGAGTGATTTCACATGACTCTAGATCATTTGGGCTAGATTCCTCTGAAATGTTCCACTGTTATTGGTTACCCCTCCCTTGGTCTTCACAGTGCTATGTTAAAAATTTGTAAAACAACCAATCATGTGGAACCACGTGAAAATGCAACCATTCATGTGTAACCGTGCAAAAATGCCTTCCTTTCCCTACCCCATGCTATAAAAGACCCTTTAACCCACCACTCGGGGTAAAAAACCTTGCTCTTGGAGTTAAAGAGCTTGTCATTTTGACCTACCGGCTTACTTCCATAATAAAGCCTCTGCTGATTGTATCCAGATAAGATTTCTTGTGAAATTTGGGTGGTCGAGATTTCCGGAGGCTTGAGGAAGGGTCTCCCAAGTATGGAGGTCTTCACATCCAGAGAGAGGAGAGAGCAGAAGGGCATCCAGAGAGAGGAGAAGACAGTAGGGCATCCGGAGAAAGGAGAGAACAGAAGGGCATCCAGAGAGAGGAGAGACCAGAAGGGCATCCAGAGAGAGGAGAAGACAGAAGGGCATCCGGAGAGAGGAGAGAGCAGAAGGGCATCCAGAGAGAGGAGAAGACAGAAGGGAATCCAAATGGAGGAGAGAAAAGAAGAGCATTCGGGAGAGGAGAAGACAGAAGGGCCTCCAGAGAGGAGAGGACAGAAGGCCATCCAGAGTGATGAGAGAACAGAAGAGAAATCAGAAAGAGGAGAGAACAGAAGGGCATCCAGAGAAGGAGAAGACAGAAGCGAATCCAGAGAGAGGAGAGAACAGAAGGGCATTTGGAGAGAGGAGAGAACAGATGGGCATCAGGAGAGAGGAGAAGACAGAAGGTCATCCAGAGAGAGGAGATGACAGAAGGGCATCCAGAGAGAGGAAAGAAAAATAGGGAATCCAGAAAGAGGAGAGAACAGAAGGCATCCAGAGAGAGTAGAAGGGCATCCAGAGAGAAGAGAGAACAGATGGGCATCGGGAGAGAGGAGAAGACAGAAGGTCAACCAGAGAGAGGAGATGACAGAAGGGCATCCAGAGAGAGGAGAGGCCAGAAGGGAATCTAGAAAGAGGAGAAGACAGAAAGGCATACAGAGAGAGAAGATGACAGAAGGGCATCCAGAGAGAGGAAAAGAAAAATAGGGAATACAGAAAGGGGAGAGCAGAAGTACATCCAGAGAGAGGAGAAGACAGAAGGGCATCCAAAGGAAGGAGAGCATAGAACGGCATACAGAGAGAGGAGAGACCAGAAGGGCATCCAGGGAGAAGAGAAGACAGAAGGGCATCTGGAGAGAAGAGCGAACAGAAGAGCATCCAGAAAGAGAGAACAGAAGGGCATCCAGAGAGAAAAGAAGACAAAACGGCTTCCAGAGAAAGGAGAGGATAGAACGGCCTCCAGAGAGAGGAAAATACCGAAGGGTATCCAGAGAGAGGAGAGAACAAAAGGGCATCCATAAAGAGTAGAGAAAAGAAGTTCATCAAGATTGAGGAGAAGACAGAAGGGAATCCAGACAGAGGAGAGTACATAAGGGATTCTAGAGAGAGGAAAGAGTAGAAGGGCATCCAGAGTGAGGAGAAGACAGTAAGGGCATCCAGAGAGAGGAGAGAACAGAAGGGCATAAAGAGAGCTGAGAGAGCAGAAGAGCATCCACATAAAATAGTACAGAAGGCCATACAGAGAGAGGAGAAGACAGAAGGGCATCTAGATATAGGAGAGAAAAGAAGGGCATCCAGAAACAGGAGAGAACAGAAGGGCATCCAGAGAAGTAGAAGACATAAGTGAATCCAGAGAGAGGAGAGAACAGAAGGCATTCGGAGAGAGGAGAGAACAGAAGGGCATCGGGAGAGAGGAGAAGACAGAAAGTCATCCAGAGAGAGGAGATGACAGAAGGGCATCCAGAGAGAGGAAAAGAAAAATAGGGAATCCAGAAAGAAGAGAGAACAGAAGGCATCCAGAGAGAAGAGAGAGTAGAAGGGCATGCAGAGAGAGGAGAAGACAGAAGGTCATCCATAGAGAGGAGATGACAGAAGGGCATGCAGAGAGAGGAAAAGAAAAATAGGGAATGCAGAGAGAGGAGAGAACAGAAGTGCATCCTGAGAGAGGAGACTACAGAAGGGTATGTGGAGAGAGGAGAGAACAGAAGGGCATCCAGAAAGAGGAGAGAACAGAAGGGCATCAAGAGAGAGGAGAAGAGAGTAGGGAATCCTGAGAGAGGAGAGTACAGAAGGACATCCAGAGAGAGGAGATGATAGAAGGGCATCCAGAGAGAGGAGAAGACAGAAGGGTATCCAGGGAGAGGAGACGATAGAACAGCATCTAGAGAGAGGAGAAGACAGAAGGGAATCCATAGAGAGGAGAGAAAAGAAGGGCATCCAGAGAGAGGAGAGACCAGAAGGGCATCCAGGGAGAGGAGAAGACAGAAAGACATCCGGAGAGAAGAGAGAACAGAAGGCATCCAGAAAGAGGAGAGAACAGAAGGGCATCAAGAGAGAAAAGAAGACAGAAGGGAATCCAAAGAGAGGAGAGAACAGAAGGGCAACCAGAGAGAGTAGAGAGTAGAAGGGCATCCAGATAGAGGAGAAGACAGTAGGGCATCCAGAGAGAGGAGAGAACAGAAGGGCATCCAGAGAGAGGATAGAGCAGAAGGGCATCAAGAAAGAGGAGAAAACAGAAGGGCATCCAGAGATAGGAGAGTGCAGAAGGGCATCCAGAGAGAGGAGAAGTCAGTAGGGAATCCAGAAAGAAGAGAAGACAGAAGGGCATCGGGAGATAGGAGAAGTCAGAAGGGCATCCAGAGAGAGGAGAGCAAAGAAGGGCATCCACATAAAATAGTACAGATGGCCACACAGAGAGAGGAGAAGACAGAAGGGCATCTAGATAGAGGAGAGAACAGTATGTTATCCAGAAAGTGGAGAGAAGAGAAGGGCATCCAGAGAAGGAGAAGACAGAAGGGAATCCAGAGGGAGGAGAGAACAGAAGGGCATCGGGAAATAGGAGAAGACAGAAGGGCATGCATAGAGAGAAGAGTAAAGAAGGCAACCACATAATATAGTACAGAAGGCCATAAAAAGAGAGGAGAGGACAGAAGGAAATCCTATGCAAGGAGAGAACAGAAGGGCATCAGGAGATAGAAGACAGAAGGGCATCCAGAGAGGAGAGGACAGAAGGGCATCCATAAAGAGAAGAGAACAGAAGGGCATCCATGGAGAGGACAGAACAGAAGGGCATCCAGAGAAAAGTGGACAAAAGGGCATCCAGAGAGAGGAGAGAACAGAAGGACATCCAGAGAAGGAGAAGACAGAACCGAATCCAGACAGAGGATAGAACAAAAGGGCATTTGGAGAGAGGAGATAACAGATGGGCATCGGGAGAGAGGAGAAGACAGAATGGCGTAAGGACAGAGGAGAGAACAGAAGAGCATCCAGGAAGAGGAGAGAACAGAAGGTCATCAAGAGAGAGGAGAAGACAGAAGGGAAGCCAGAGTGAGGAGAGAACAGAAGGGCATCGAGAGAGAGGAGAGAACAGAAGGTCATCCAGAGAGAGGAGAAGACAGAAGGGATTCCAGAGATAGGGAAGTACAGAAGGGCATCGGGAGATAGGAGAGGACAGAAGGGCATCCAGAGAGAGGAGAGCAAAGAAAGGCATCCACATAAAATAGTACAGAAGGCTATCCAGAGAGAGGAGAAGACAGAAGGGCATCTAGATAGAGGAGAGACAGAAGGGCATCCAGAGAGAGGAGAGAACAGAAGGGCATCCAGAGAGAGGAGAGAGCACAAGGGCATCCAGAGAGAGGAGAAGACAGAAAGGCATCCAGAAAGAGGAGAGGAAAGAAGGGCATCTAGATAAAATAGTACAGAAGGCCATACAGAGAGAGGAGAAAAGAGAAGGGCATCTAGATAGAGGAGAGAACAGAAGGGCATCCAGAAAGAGGAGAGAACAGAAGGGCATCCAGAGAAAGAGAAGACAGATGGACATCAGGAGATAGGAGAAGACGGAAGGGCATCCAGAGAGAGGAGATCAAAGAAGGGCAACCACATAAAACAGTACAGAAGGCCATACAGAGAGAGGGGAAAATAGAAGGGCATCTAGATAGAGGAGAGAACAGAAGGGCATCCACAGAAGGAGAAGACAGAAGGGCATCCGGAGAGAGGAGAGAACAGAAGGGCATCCAGAGGGAGGAGAAGACAGAAGGGAAGCCAGAGAGAGGAGAGAACAGAAGGGCATCCAGAGAGAGGAGAGAGTAGAAGGGTATCCAGAGAGGGGAGAATACAGAAGAAAATCCAGAGAGAGGAGAGAACAGAATGGCATCGGGAGATAGGAGTAGACAGAAGGGCATCCAGAGAGAGGAGATCAAAGAAGGGCAACCACATAAAATAGTACAGAAGGCTATACAGAGAGAGGAGAGGGCAGAAGGAAATCCAAAGAGAGGAGAGAACAGAAGGTCATAAAGAAAGAGGAGAAGACAGAAGGTGCCCTGGCCCGCGGGGATTCGACGAGACCTTAGGGAAGGGGGCGAACGAATGAAAGGACAAGAGACACAAAGAATGAGAGCAAGTCTGAGGTTCTGATCAAGCTCTGAAACTTTAATTTTGGGCGCAGGTTATAAAGACACAGCAAACCGGGAAGTTTGGGCGAGGGTCATTGCTTAGGGCTATCTTACTATGGAATCCTTACTGTCTAAGACCAGTCCACTGTCATATCCTTATTGCCCTAGACCATCCCACTGTCATAACCTTATTGCCCTAGACCATCCCACTGTCATAACCTGCTCCAAGGAAATGCCAGATGTTCTTTAGGTTCCTGGGACCTGAGACCTGTGAACGTCCTTTCTTAACCTTGTACTTGACTTTCTAAAACAGCAGGTAATTTCCTGGGCTTGGCTCCCGGCATCTGCTCCCTTTTAATAATTTTAACGATTTTAAACGAGGCTGGCAGGCAAATGCAGACATTAAGAAATCTCATTGGCAGATAAATGGGCATTGACCAGAGGGGGAAAGCATTGACCTGATCCTCCCAGTATCATTTGTAATTGTGTCTTTTTGGGGAGGAGAGGGTTATTTATCTCATGGGCCATGTAGGATATTGAGAGTCCTAGTCGGCTGCTTTGAGACACAAGAAATCAACACCAACCTCTATGCAATCCGGTTTGCTTTTCAGGGGACTCAGAAGTGGACAATTTGGGTCCTCCCCCTGCGGTACCTTGTCACGCACCCCTTGCAGGTACCCACGTTGTGTCCGTGCCATGCTGAACCAACGTGCATAGATCTGAGTTCTATGCAGCTCCTAAAGGAGATGTGTCAACGCAAGGCTCAGCCAAGCCTCTATCAGCCGAATCAAGTCTATGATAATGGACTTGTAGAGGTTTAGATGCCAAGGAGTCAATTTGTTGTTTTATAAAGCCAGTGAGTCTGTTAAAGACCCACGGGTGGAAAGCCAAAAGGTGAAGGGAACTGATCACAGGGCCCAGGATGGAAGGGAGAAGGGTAGTAAGCCAAGGAGAGGCAGAAAACTACTCTTTCTTGTTCTCACTGTTTCTTTTGACATTCTAATCTCTTTCTGATCTTGACCACACTATCTCTAACTACCCCAGTTTAGTCAGTCAGTATAAAAACAGCATTCCTCCTGCGGGGGTGGCACAGAGCCCCCCTTGCTGAAGGAAAAGCAGATGAGAGATTTTTCTCTGATGCCAATCTCTAGCTGTTCGATGTTCTTGTCAATGGCCCGTCAAGGTTCTGAGTAGTACAAGTCCCGAGGCCTGCATCAGGATCAGAACTTCCAACAGCGGATACCATACATGGCTCATTTTTATCTGGAAAGGAAAAAGAAGGGAATTCTCAGGGAGATTTCTCTTCCCTGGATTTCAATTGTTATCCATTTTATCTACAGTTGGGTCTGGCTTTGTGGAGGTATCTGTTTGTTTCGCCAATCTTTCTGGCAGCCATCTAGCTGCGCCTTTTTTGGTATCAAACAGACATATCAATCCTCGGCCCCATATGAGAACTGAATCTAGGCCATTCCATTTAAAGGTAAAAAAAAGTCCTTCCATATAACTGTGGCATAATTTTTATTAGTCTCAGGGTGCCAGAGGTGATCGGCAGCAGATTTGCCATGAGCGTCCAGATTTAGAAAATTAAGAACAACAAGGCATGATGGAGAATATTTCTAGGAGACCCCTTCTGGGGGTGTAACTCCCACTCTTTGGTTTTTTAAAAGCCAATTTTTTTGAGTTCCTTGCAAAACCAGGGCAGAAGCCACAGTAGCTGCTCCTTCCACACTCAGAGAGTTATGAAGATATTATTTTAAAGTTCCATGATACCTGTTCCACAATATCTTGTCCTTGAAGATTATAAGGAATCTCAGTAATATGGGTAATATTAAATTGTCAACAAAACATCTCAAATGTCCAACTGCAATAACCAGTTCCATATTCTCTCTTAATCTGATATGGAACACCAAGCATAGAAAGATAATGTAGGCAGTAACTAATTACATTTTTAGTTGCTTCTCCTTTTAAAACAGTTGCAACTAGAAAGCCTGAAAAGGTGTCAATTCACATGTACATGTCTTAATTTTCCAAAATCAGAAATGAGTAACATCCACTTGCTATAATTGATTATGTATAAGTCCTCAAGGATTAACAACATTATGAAAAAATTGAGGACACAGAGAACAAGTTTTTGCAATTTTACTTGCACACTCTCTAGAAATATCAAATTATTGTCTCAAGGTATTACTATTTTGATGATATAAAGAATAAAATTGTTTGGCCAATTGTTACTGTGAGGCTTATAATCTGCCTGGTATACAAATCTGCTGTGGCATTGTCCTGAGGTCCAGGCAATCCAACATGAGCTCTTAAATGTCTTATAAAGTTAAGGAAAAGTACATGTTTCTTAAATTAAGCTGTATTTGTAAAATTTGAGAATTAGCAATATCTTAAAAATGAACAATTTTAAGCAATTATAAACCATGAGCTATAATATACTGGCTATGTGTATACAAATTGAAAGCTTAATTTTTTTTTCAGCATTTCAAACAGTGGCTACAGCACATGATTCAATTATTTCTGCTGAAGCAGGGGGAAACTTAAGAAAATGAACATGTGATCCAATTATACATATAGTCTTCTCATTAGGTGAGCTGTCTGTAAATATTTTCTGCCTTTGAATATTTTCTGGAACAACAAACACTCCCAAAATTTAAAGCTCGTTGTATGAGCGTGAAGGCTTGCATTAAAACTCCTTCAGAGAGATCAACTAATAAAATACCATGCAATGAGCAATATACACTAAAAGATTCAAACTCTTAACTCAAGTGTGAGAGTTCTTAATCGGGGCCGATTCCTTGAGGCCTGGCCCAACGATTATCCTTCCTGTACTGAGGACAAATTCCAGGGGAGTGATTCTGCTTCCAGACAGCACTTCTGCTGTCTGTCTATGCCTCTATTTTTTGGACAGTCTTTCCGAAAATGACCCGTGTCTCCATACCTAGAACATTCCTTATCACCTCAGTGCTGTGAAAGCATGGCTTGGACTAAAGTTAGCATTCTCATAAGCCAAATGTGTAAAAAACAACTCCTGCCTGGGGTTTCTAAAATTTCTACCAGCCCTTTTAGCAGACTACCTACAAATTCCTAAAATGATTTATCAGAGCCATGTGTGTTCTAGATAAAACTCCCACTGAGATCTCAGTTTAACTATATTTTTGAGTTTCTTTTGCAATATTAGAGTGTAACCATAATTTTGGGAAACAAAACCGATTTTTAACAATATAAACAATTTATTTTCTCTAAAATCAACACTAAGTACATTACTTTCATGTTACCAAGTTTGGCTGTCAGTTCTTAAATATGAATGCATGATAGTGCAGCTTTTAACACTTCTTAAAGAGATATTGTTTTAAATCCTATCTTTATACATCTGGTTTCTGAATGACTCCAATCCTGAGTTACCAGTTTTAAGCCAACTTTCTGTTACCAAAGTTGCAAAAAATTTTTTAATCATACCCAATAACTTATAGGCAAATGATCTATATCCAAGAAATGCAGAACATTTTATACTTCTGAAACCAGTCTGAAGCAAAAATGAAGTGTACATATATTTACATATATTTAGACTAAACAAATTTTTCTTGCTTTTTCTAGCTGTAATTTCAAGAGAAGCACCTTGTCACCTGCTGAACCCAATAATCATAGTCACAGATTTTTCTAGGAGAAACATCCATTAGCTCCTTACCATAGAAGCCATAAAAACCTGCGAGTCCCTTTAAGAGCAGCTTTTACATCAATGAGACCATGGCAGGGCCTCTCCATCTGTGCTAGACTCCTAACCACAAGTGCAGGGCTCCAAAGGCCAATTGAAACTGCTTTTTATTTTTACTTTTTCTTCTCTCTCTCTCTCTGTCTATCTATCTATCTATCTATCTATCTATGTATCTATCTATCTATCTATCTATCTCTAGCTAAAAATTAAATCAAGGTCTGAACAACCAGCAGATAAAGTTTTAACCATTTTCTTTTAAACATGAAACATGGAACAACATTCCAGTAACGAAACAAAAACACAGACATAAACTGACAGACAAAGACAGATTGGTGCACCAAGGACTACAATAGACATAGAAAGCAGTACTGAGGGTCTCTCCCGGAGGAGCCAGAGAAAAAGCAGGACAGTCTCCTGATCTTCTCCTGCTCCCAGGAGGGCTCTAAAATCGCCTTTTTCTTTTCTTTTGCTAACACGGCCAGAGAGTAGACAACTGCATTAGCCCTTTCTCTCCCTCATCTCCAAGGTTTAATGTTTTTATCTCCTCCTTAGGAGGCGTAGCATTTTTTTTCATCAATAGTCTCCTCTTGGGGAAACATTGACAAACATCACCAATGAAATCTTTTCTATTTGGGAAAAGGGAAAAATTCTATTCTATCTCTATCTCTATCTTCTATTCTAACTTTCTATTCTAACTCTATTCTGACTAACCTAACTCACTATTCTAACTAACTCTATTCTATTTGTCTTTTCTATTTGGGAAAAGGGAAAAATTCTATATTCTAACTCTCTATTCTATCTGGAGATAGGAGAAGAGAGAAGGGCATCCAGAGAGAGGAGAGCAAAGAAGGGCAACCACATAAAAGAGTACAGAAGGCCATAGAGAGACAGTAGAAGACAGAAAGGAATCCAAAGAGAGAAGAGAACAGAAGGGCATTTGGAGAGAGTGGAAGAGAGAAGGGCCTCCAGAGAGGAGAGGACAGAAGGGCATCCATAAGGAGAAGATAACAGAAGGGCATCCAGGGAGAGGATAGAACAGAAGGGCTTCCAGAGAGAAGAGGACAAAAGAGCATCCAGAGATAGGAGAGAACAGAAGGGCATTCGGAGAGAGGAGATAACAGATGGGCATTGGGAGAGAGGAGAAGACAGAAGGTCATCTAGAGAGAGGAGATGACAGAAAGGCATCCAGAGAGAGGAAAAAAAATATAGGGAATCCAGAAAGAGGAGAGAACCGAAGTGCATCCAGAGTGAGGAGAAGACAGAAGGGCATCCAGAGAGAGGAGAAGACAGAAGGGAATCCAGGGATAGGAGAGAATAGAAGGACATCCAGGAAGAGGAGAAGACAGAAGGGCATCCAGAGAGAAGAGAGAACACAAGGGCATACAGAAATAGGAGAAAAATGAAGGGCATCAAGAGAGAGGAGAAGACAGAAGCGAATAGAGAGATTAGAAAATAGAAGGGCATCCAGAGAGATGAGAAGACAGTAGGGCATCTGGAGAGAGTAGAAACCAGATGGGCATCAGGAGAGAGGAGATGACAGAAGGGCATCCAGAGAGAGGAAAAGAAAAATAAGGAATCCAGAAAGAGGAGAGAACAGAAGTGCATCTAGAGAGAGGATAAGACAGAATGGTATCCAAAGAGAGGAGAGGATAGAATGGCATGCAGACAGAGAAGACAGAAGGGAATCCAGAGAGAAGAGAGAAGAGAAGAGCATCCAGAGTGAGGAGAAGACAGAAGGGCATCCAGAGAGAGGAGAAGACAGAAGGGAATCCAGGGATAGGAGAGAATAGAAGGGCATCCAGGAAGAGGAGAAGACAGAAGGGCATCCAGAGAGAGGAGAAAAATGAAGGGCATCAAGAGAGAGGAGAAGACAGAAGGGAATAGAGAGATTAGAAAATAGAAGGGCATCCAGAGAGATGAGAAGACAGTAGGGCATCTGGAGAGAGAGGAGAAAACAGATGGGCATCAGAAGAGAGGAGATGACAGAAGGGCATCCAGAGAGAGGAAAAGAAAAATAGGGAATCCAGAAAGAGGAGAGAACAGAAGTGCATCAAGAGAGAGGAAAAGACAGAATGGTATCCAAAGAGAGGAGAGGATAGAATGGCATGCAGACAGAGAAGACAGAAGGGAATCCAGAGAGAGGAGAGACTAGAAGGGCATTGAGAGAGGAGAACACAAGGGCATCCAGAAATAGGAGAAATCAGAAGGGCATCCTGAGAGAGGAGAAGACAGAAG
>NW_023045681.1:0-18546 GCF_011762505.2 Arvicanthis niloticus | reverse complement strand
TGATGAGACAGAAGGTCATCCAGAAAAAGGAGACAACAGTAGATCATCCATAGTGACGAACAGACAGAAGGGCATCCAGAGAGAAGAGAACAGAAGGGCATCCAAATAGAAGAAAGTAAAGAAGAGCATACAAAGAGAGGAGAGAACAGAAGGACATCCAGTGAGAGTATAGAACGGCATCCAGAGAGCAGAGAAGACAGAAGGGAATTCAGAGAAAGGAGAAGACAGAAGGGCATGTAGTGAGAGGAGAGAACAGAAAGGCATCAAGAGAGAGGAGAGTACAGAAGGGAATCCAGAGAGAGGAGAGCACAGAAAGGCATCCAGAGAGAGGAGAGAAGAGAAGTAAATCCAGAGCGAGGAGAAGATAGAATGACATTCAGAAAGAGGAGAGAGCATAAGGGCATCCAGAGAGAGGAGAAGATTAAAGGGAATCCAAAGAAAGGAGAGAATAGAAGGGCATCAAGAAAGAGGAGAGAACAAAAGGTCATCCATAGAGAGGAGAGGACAGAAGGGCATCCACAGAGAGGGCAGAACAGAGAGCATCTAGAGGGAGTATAGAACAGAAGGGCATCCAGAGAGAGAAGACAGAAGGGCATCCAGAGAGAGGAGAGTAAAGAAGGGCATACAGAGAGAGGAGAGAAAAGAAGCACATCCACAGAGAGGGGAGAACAGAAGAGCATCGAAAGAGATGAGAAAACAGAAGGGCATACAAAGAGAGGAGAGGTCAGAAGGGCATCCAGAGATAGGAGAGTACAGAAGGGCATCCAGAGAGAAGAGAGAACAGAAAGGAATCCAGAGAGAGGAGAGGACAGAAGGGCATCCGGAGCAAGGAGAAGACAAAAGGGCATCCAGAGAGATAAGAGAACAGAGGAGCATCCATAGAGAGAATAAAATAGAAGGGCATCCAGAAAGAGGAGCGGATAGAAGGTCATCCTGTAAGAAGAGAGTAAATAAGGGCGTCCAGAGAGAGGAGAGGAAAGAAGGGCATCCAGAGAGAGGAAAAGACATCAGGAGAGTGGAGCTGACAGAAGGGCATCCAGATAGAAGAGAAGACAGGATGGCATCCTGGGGAGGAGAGAATAGAAGGGCATCCAGAGAGTGGAGAAGACAGAAGGGCTTCCAGTGAGAGGAAAGGACACAAGAACATCCAGAGTGATGAGAGAACAGAAGATCTTCCATAGAGAGGAAAGAAAAGAAGGGCAAGCAGTGAGATAAGCAAACAGAAGATAATCCAGAGAGAGAAGAGAAGAGAAGGGCATCCAGAGATATGACACAACAGAAGAGAATCTAGAGAGAGGAGAGAACAGAAGGACCTCCAGAGAGAGGAGACGACAGAAGGGCATCCAGAGAGAAGAGAGGACAGAAGGACATCGAGAGAGATGAGAGGACAGAAGAAAATCCAGACTGAGGAGAGAACAGAAGGGCATAAAAAGAAAGAAGAGCATACAAGTGCATCCAGAGAGAGGAGAGAACAGAAAGGCTTGTAGGGAGAGGAGAGTACAGAAGGGCATCCGCAGATTGGGAAGAACAGAATAGCATTGAGACAGAGGAGACAACATGAGGGCATCTTGAGAGAGGAGAGGACAGAAGGGCTTCCAGAGAGAGAGAAGAAGACAGAAGGGCATCCAGAGAGATTAGAGGACAGAAGAGAATCTAGAGAGAGAAGAGAACAGAAGGGAAACCAGTGATATGAGAGAACAGAAGGAAATCCAGAGAGAGAAGAGGAGAGTTAGGCATCCAGAGATAGGAAAGGACAGAAGAACACCCAGAGAGAGGAGAGGACCGAAGGAAATCCAGAGAGAGAAGGGAACAGAAGGGCATCCAAAGGGATGAGAGGACAAAAGAGAATCTAGAGAAAGGAGAGAAGAGGAGGGCATCCAGAGAGAGAAGACAGAAGGGCATGCAGAGTGAGGAGAGTAAAGAAGGTCATCCAGAGAGAGGAGAATACAGAAGGGCATCAAAAGAGAGGAGAGGACAGAATAGTATCCATAGAGAAGAGAAGACAGAAGGGCATCCAGAGAGAAGATAGGACACAAGGTCATCCAGAGAGATGAGAGAACAGAAGATCATCCAGAGAGAGAAGAGAACAGAAGGGCATCCACAGAGAGGGGAAGACAGAAGGGCATCCCGAGAGAAGAGATGAACAAATGGCATCCAGGGAGAGAAGAGGACACAAGGGCATCCAGATAGAGGAGAGAACAGAAGGGCATACAGAGAGAGGGGTTAACAGAAGGGTATCCAGAGAGAAGAGAGAAAAAGGGCACTCAGATTGAGGAGAGAACAGAATGGCATCTAAAGAAAGGAGAAGACAGAAGGGCATCAGAGATATGTGAGTACAGGAGAGAATCCAGAAAGGGGAGAGAACAGAAGCCCATCCAGAGAGAGCAGAAGACTGAAGGACATCCAGATAGAGAAGAGGACCAAAGGGCATCCGGAGAGAGGAAAAAACAGAACGGCATCCAGAGAGAGTAGAGGACAGAATGGCATCCAGTGAGAGGAGATAACAGAAGGGCATCTAGAGAGAGGAGAAGACAGAAGGATATCCAGAGTAAGGAGAAAATTTTCGGGCATCCAGAGAGAGTAGAAGACTGAAGGACATCAAGAGAATCGAGAGAACAGAAGGGCATAGGGAGAGAGGAGAAGGCAGAAGGGCAACTAGAGAGAGGAGAGGACAGAAGGGCATCCAGACAGAGGAGAGCAGAAAAGGGAATCTAGAGAGATGAGAAAACAGAAGGATATCCAGAGTGAATAGAGGACACAAGGGCATCATTAGATAGGTGAGAAGAGCAGCACATCCACAGAGAGGAGGAGACAAAAAGGGAATTCAGAGAGAAGAGAGAACAGTAGGGCATCCAGATAGAGGAGAGCACAGAAGAGCATCCTTAGAGAGGAGAGAACAGAAGGGCATCCATGGAGAGGAGAGGTCAGAAGGGCATGCACAGAGAGGAGAGAACAGATGGGCATCCAGAGAGCAGAGAAAACAGAAGGGCATCCAGAAAGAGTAGAGAATAGAACGGTATCCAGAGAGCAGAGAAGAACGAAGGGCATTCAGAGAAAGGAGAAGACAGAAAGGCATCCAGTGAAATGAGAGAATAGAAGGGCATCCAGAGAGAGGAAAGTATAGAAGGGCATCCACAGAGAGGAGAGAACAGAAGGGCATCTGGAGAGATGAGAGGACAGAAGAGAATCTAGAGAGAGAAGAGAACAGAAGGGCAACCAGAGATATGAGAGGACAGAAGGAAATCCAGAGAGATCAGAGGACAGTAAGGCATTCAGAGAGAGGAGAGGACAGAAGGAAATTCGGTGAGAGGAGGGAAAAGAAAGGCATACAGAGAGAGGAGAGAACAGAAGGGCATCCTGAGAGAAGAGAAAACAGAAGGGCATCCAGAGAGAAGAGAGAACAGAAAGAAATTCAGAGAGAGGAGAAGATAGAAGGGATTCCGAACAGAGGAGAACACAAAAGGGCATCCAGAGAGATAAGAGAACAGAGGAGCATCCATAGAAAGAATATAATAGAAGGGCATCCAGAGAGATGAGAGGACAGAAAGGCATCAAGTGAGAGGAGAGGACAGAAGGGCATCCAGAGAGAGGAGCAGAGAGAAGGGCATCCTGTTAGAAGAGAGTAAATAAGGGCAGCCAGAGAGACGAGAGAACAGAAGGGCATCCAGAGAGAGGAGAAGACATCCGGAGAGTGGAGCTGACAGAAGGGCATCCAGATAGAAGAGAAGACAGAAGGGCATCCAGAGAGAAGAGTAGACAGAAGGGCATCCAGTGAGAGAAGACAAAAGAGCATTCAGAGAAATAAGAGAACAGAGAAGCATCCATAGAGATTATATAATAGAAGGGCATCCAGAGAGATGAGAGGACAGAAAGGAATATAGAGAGAAGAGAATATAGAAGGGCATGTAGAGAGAGGAGAAGACAGAAGGGCATCCAGAGAGAGGTGAGCACAGAAGGGCATCCAGAGCAAAGAGAACAGAAAGGCATCCAGAGAGATGTGAGTAAAGAAGGTCATACAGAGAGAAGAGAGAACAGAAGGGCATCCAGAAAGATGAGAGAACAGAAGGGCATCCGGAGAGAGGAGAGGACAGAAGGGCTTCCAGAGAGAGAAGTAGACAGAAGGGCATCCAGAGAGATTAGAGGACAGAAGAGAATATAGAAAGAGAAGAGAACAGAAAGGAAACCAGAGATATGAGAGGACAGAATGGCATCCAGAGAGAAAAGAAGGGCATCTAGGGAGAGGAGAAAACAAAAGGATATCCAGAATGAGGAGAAAATTGTTGGGCATCCAGATGGAGGAGAATACTAAATGGCATCGAGAGAATCGAGAGAACAGAAGGGCATAGGGAGAGAGGAGAAGACAGAAGGGCATCCAGAGAGAGGAGAGGACAGTATGGCATCTGGAGAGAGGAGAGAACCGAAGGGCATCCAGAGAGAGGAGAAGACAGAAGGACTTCCAGAGAGAGGAGAGTAAAGAAGGACATCCAAAGAGAGGAAAATACAGAAGGGCATCCAGAGAGAAGAGAGAATAGAAGAGCATCTGATGAGAGGAAAAGACAGAAAGGCATCAAAAGAGAGGAGAGCACAGAAGGGCACCCAGAGAAAGGAGAAGACAGAAGGGCATCCAGAGAGAGGAGAGGACACAAGGGCATCAAGAGAGATGAGGGAACTGAAGATCTTCCAGAGAGAGAAGAGAACAGAAGGGAATCCAGAGATAGGAGAAAACAGAAGAGCATGCAGAGAGAAGTGAGGTCAGAAATGGCATCCAGAGCGAGAAGAGGACACAAGGCCATCCTTATAGAAGACAGAACAGAAGGGCATACAGAGAGAGGAGAGAACAGAAGGGTATCCAGTGAGAGGAGAGGAAAAAGGGCATCCAGAGAGAGGAGAGAACAGAAGTGCATCCAAAGAAAGGAGAAGACAGAAGGGCTTCCAGAGAGAAGAGAGGACAAAAGGACATCCCAAAAGAAGAGAGAACAGAAGGGAATCCAGAGACATGAGAGTACAGGAGAGAATCCAGAAAGAGGAGAGAACAGAAGCCCATCCAGAGAGAGCAGAAGACTGAAGGACATCCAGAGAGAGAAGAGGACTGAAGGAATTCAAGAGAGAGGAGAAGACATAAGGGCACCCAGAGAGAGGAGAGGACAGAATGGCATCCAGTGAGAGGAGATAACAGAAGGGCATCTAGAGATAGGAGAATACAGAAGGATATCCAGAATAAGGAGAAAATTGCCGGGCATCCAGAGAGAGGAGAAGTCTGAAGGCCATCAAGAGAATCGAAAGTACAGAAGGGCATAGGTAGAGAGGAGAAGACAGAATGGCATACAGAGAAAGGTGAGGACAGAAGGACATCCAGAGAGAGGAGAGCACAAAAGGGAATCCAGAGAGACGAGAGAACAGAAGGATATCCAGAGAGAATAGAGTACAAAAGAACATCTTGAGAGACCAGAGAAGGGCAGCACATCCAGAGAGAGGAGAAGACAAAAAGGGAATTCAGAGAGAGGAGAGAACAGTATGGCATCCAGAGAGAGGAGAAGACAGAAGGGCATCCAGAGACAGGAGAGTAAAGAATAGCATCCAGAGAGAGGAAAGAACAGAAGGGCATCCATGGAGAGGAGGGGTCAGAAGGGCATGCACAGAGAGGAGACAACAGACAGGCATCCAGAGAGCAGAGAAGGCAGAAGGGCATCCAGATAGAGTAGATAATAGAATGGTATCTAGAGAGCAGAGATGACAGAAGGGCATCCAGAGAAAGGAGAAGACAGAAGGGCCTCCAAAGATAGGAGAGAACAAAAAGGCATCCAGAGAGAGGAGAAGACAGAAAGGCATCAATAGAGAGGTGAAAAAAGACTTGCATCCAGAGACAGGAGAAGAGAGAAGGGCATCCAGAGTGAAGATATGACAGAAGAGCATCAGGAGAGAGGAGAGATCAGAAGGTCATCCAGAGAGAGGAGAAGACAGGAGGAGATCCAGGGAGATGAGAGAATAGAAGGGAATCCAGCCTGAGGAGAGAACAGAAGGTCATAAAAAGAGAGGAGAGGACACAACTTCATCCAGAGAAATGAGTGAACATAGAGGCATGTAGAGAGAGGTGAGGACAGAAGGGCATTCACAGATTGGAAAGAACATAAGAGCATCGAGAGTTAGGAGACACCATGAGAACATCCAAAGAGAAGAGAGGACTGAATGGAACCCGGAGAGAGGAGATAAAAGAAGTGTATCTGGAGAGAGGAGAGGACAGAAGGGCTTCCAGAGAGAGAAGACAGAAGGGCATCAAGAGGGATTAGAGTACAGAAGAGAATCTAGAGAGAGAAGAGAACAGAAAGGCAACCAGAGATATGAGAGGAAAGAAGGAAATCCAGAGAGAGGAGAGGACAGTAGGGCATCCAGAAAGAGGAGAGAACAGAAGGGCATCCATTGAGAGGAGAGGTCAGAAGTGCATCCACAGAGAGGAGAGAACAGACGGGCATCCAGAAAGCAGAGAAGACAAAATGGCATCCAGAGAGAGTAAAGAATAGATCCGTATACAGATAGCAGAGAAGACAGAAGTTCATCCAGAGAGAAGAGAAGAGAGAAGGGCATCCAGAGAGAGGAGGATACAGAAGGGCATCAACAGAGAGGCAAGAATAGAAGATCATCAGACGAGAGTAGAAAACAAAAGGGCATCAAAAGTGACTAGAGGATAGAATGGTATCCATAGAGAAGAGAAGACAAAAGGGAATCGAGGGAGAGGAGAGTACAGACGGTATCCAGAGAGAGGAGAGAACAGAAAGCCATCCAGAGTGAGGAGAGTACTGAAGGGCATCCAGAGAGAGGAGAGAACAGAAGGGCATCCATTGAGAGGAGAGGTCAGAAGTGCATCCACAGAGAGGAGAGAACAGACGAGCATCCAGAGAGCAGAGAAGACAGAAGGGCATCCAGAGAGCAGAGAAGACAGAAGGGCATCCAGAGAGAGTAGAGAATAGATCGGTATACGGAGAGCAGAGAAGACAGAAGGGCATCCAGAGAGAGGAGAGGACAGAAAGGAATCTAGAGAGAGGAAAGAAGAGAAAGGCATGTAGAGAGAGGAGAGGACAGAAGGGCATCCACAGATTAAGAAGAACAGAAGAGCATCGAGAGAGAGGAGACAACATAAGGGAATCCAAATACAGTAGAGAATAGAAGAGCATCCAGAAAGAGGAGAGAACAGAAGGGCATCCAGAGAGATGAGAGAACAGAAGATAATCTAGAAAGAAAAGAGAACAGAAGGGCAACCAGAGATATGAGAGGACAGAAAAAAATCCAGAGAGAGGAGAGGACAGAAGGGCATCCAGAGCAAGGAGAGTACTGAAGGGCATCCAGAGAGAGGTGAGGACAGAAGGGCATCCAGAGAGAGGAGAGGACAGAAGGGAATCCAGACAGAGGAGAGACGAGAAGCACATCCAGAGAGAGGAGAATACAGAAGGGCATCAACAGAGTGGCGAGAATAGAAGAGCATCAGATGAGAGGAGAAAACAGAAAAGCATCAAAAGAGACTAGAGGATAGAATGGTATCCACAGAGAAGAGAAGACAGAAGGGCATCGAGAGAGAGGAGAGTAGAGAAGAGATCCAGAGAGAGGAGAGAACAGAAAGCCATCCAGAGAGAGGAGAGTACAGAAGGGCATCCACAGAGAGGAGAGGACAGAAGGGCATCCACAGAGAGGAGAGATCAGAAGGGCATCCATGGAGAGGAGAGGACAGAAGGGCATCCAGAGAGAAGAGAGGACAGAATGGTATTCCGTGAGAGGAGAGAAAAGAAGGTCATCTAGAGAGAGAGGAGAAGACAGAAGGATATCCAGAGTGAGGAGAAAATTGTCAGGCATCCAGATGGAGGAGAATACTGAAGGGCATCGAGAGAATCGAGAGAACAGAAGGGCATAGGGAGAGAGGAGAAGACAGAAGGGCATCCAGAGAGAGGAGAGGAAAGAAGGTCATCCAGAGAGAGGAGAGAACAGAAGGGATCCAGAGAGAGGAGAGAACAGAAATCCATCCAGAGAGAGGAGAGGACAGAAGGGCATTCACAGTGTGGAGAGGACAGAAGGGTATTCAGAGAGAGAAGGGAACAGAAGGGCATCCAGAGGGATGAGAGGACAGAAGAGAATCTAGTGAAAAAAGAGAACAGAAGGGCATCCAGAGAGATGAGAAAACAGAAGGGCATCCAGAGAGAAGAGAGGACAGAATGGCATCCAGAGAGAGGAAAGAACAGAAGGACATCCAGAGAGTGGAGAAGAGAGAAGGGCATCAATAAAGAGGAAAGAACAGAAGGACATCCAGTGGGAGGAGACAACAGAGGGTCATCCAGAGTGATGAAAATACAGAAGGGCATCCAAGAGAGGTGAAAACAGAAGCACATCCAAAGAGAAGGGAACAGAAATGTATCCAGAGAAGGAGAATATAGAAGGGTATCCAGAGTGATGAGAGGACAGAAAGGCATTTAGAGAGAGGAGAAGACATAAGGGCATTCATAGATAGGTGAAAACAGAAGGGCATCTAGACAGAGGAAACGACAGAAGGGCGTCCAGAAAGATGACTTGACAGAAGATCATCCGGAGAGAGGAGAGATCAGAAGGTCGTCCAGAGAGAAGAGAAGACAGAAGAGCATACAGAGAGAAGGAATAAAGAAGGGCATACAGAGAGAGGAGAAAACAGAAGGGCATCAAGAGAGAGGAGAAGTTAGAAGGATATCCAGTGTGAGGAGAAAATTATTGGGCATCCAGCGAGAGGAGAATACTGAAGGGCATCAAGAGGATCTAGAGAACAGAAGGGCATAGGGAGAGAGGAGAATACAGAAGGGCAACCCGAAGAAGGAGAGGACAGAAGGGCATCCAGAGAGAGGATAGAACAGAAAGGCATACGGAGAGGAGAACAAAACGGCATCCAGAGAGAGGGAAGACAAAAGGGCATCCAGAGGGAGTAGTGTATAGAAAAGCATACATAGAGAAGAGAGAACAAAAGGGAATCCAGAAAGAGGAGAGGATAGAAGGGCATCCAGTGAGCGGAGAGAAAATAAGGGCATCTAGAGAGAGGAGAAGAAGGGCATCCCGTGAGCAGAGAAGGCAGAAGGACATCCAGAGAGAGGAGAGGAAAGAAGGGCATCCAGAGAGAGGAGAGTACAGAAGGGCATCAAGAGAGAGGAGAGTATAGAAGTGATCCAGAGAAGAGAGTACAAAAGGGAACAAGAAAGAGGAGAGAACAGAAAGCCATCCAGAGAGAGGAGTGGACAGAAGGGGATCCAGAGTGAGGAGAGGACAGAAGGGCATCCAGAGAGAGAAGGGAAAAGAAGGGAATCCAGAGGTATAAGAGGACAGAAGAGAATCTAGAGAAAGGAGAGTACAGAAGGGCATCCAGAGAGATGAGAAGACAAAAGGGCATCCAGAGAGGGGAGAAGACAGAAGGGCATCAGGAAAGATTAGAGAACAGAAGGACATAAAGAGGGAGGAGGTCATCCAGAGTGATGAAAATACAGAAGGGCATCCAGAAGAGGAGAGGACAGAAGGGAATCAAAATAGAAGAGATCAGAAGGGCATCCAGAGAGATGAGAGGACAGAAAGGCATGTAGAGAGAATAGAAGACATAAAAACATTCAGAGAGATGAGAGGACAGAAAGGCATGTAGAGAGAAAAGAAGACAAAAAAGCATCCATAGATAAGTGAAAACAGAAGGTCATCCAGAAAGAGGAGAAGACAGATGGGCATCCAGAGAGATGACTTGACAGAAGAGCATAAGAAGAGTGGAGAGATCAGAAGGTCATCTAGACAGAGGGGAAGACAGAAGGGCATCCAGAGAAAGGAGAGAACAGAAGGGCATGTAGAGTGAGAAGAAGACAGAAGGGCATCCATAGATAGGTGAAATCAGAAGGGAATCCAGAGAGAGGAGAAGACAGATGGACATCCAGTTAGAGGAGAAAACCGAAGGGCATCCAGAGAGAGGAGATGACAGAAGAGCATCCAGCAGAAGAGAAGACAGAAGGGCATCCAGATAGAGAAGAAGACAAAAGGTCATCCAGAGAGATAAGAAAACAGAGAAGCATCCATAGAGTGAATATAATAGAAGGGCATCCAGATAGATGAGAGGACAGAAAGGAAAATAGAGAGAGGAGAAAATAGAAGGGTGTGTAGAGAAAGGATAAGACAGAAAGACATCCATAGAGAGTAGAGAAAAAAAGGTAATCCAGAGAGTGAAGTGGACAGAAGGTCATCCAGAGAGAGGAAAGGACAGAAGGCCATCCAGCAAGAGGAGAGAACAGAAGGGCATCCAGAGAATGGAGAGAACAGAAGAGGATAGGAAGAGAGGAAAAAACAGAAGGGCATCAAACGAGAGTAGAGGACAGAAGGTCATCCAAAGAGAAGAGAAGATAGAAGGGTATCCAAAGAGAGGAGAGGATGCAAGGGCATCCAGAGAGATGAGAGAACTGAAGATCATCCAGAGAGAGAAGAGAACAGAAGGGCATCCAGAGAGACGAAAAGACAGAAGGACATCCAGAGAGAAGAGAGGACAGAAGTGCATTCAGAGAGAGAAGAGGACAAAAGGGCATGTAGATAGAGGAAAGAACAGAAAGACATTGAGAGAGAGAGGAGAGAACAGAAGGGTATCAGGAGAGAGGATAGGAGAAAAGGGCATCCAGAGAGAAAAGAGAACAGAAGGGCATCCAAAGATAAAAGAAGACAGAAGGACATCCAGAGAGAGGAGAGGACAGAAGAAAATCCAGAGTGAGGAGAGAACAGAAGGGCATCCAGAGAGAAGAGAATACAGATGGGCATCCAGAGAGAGTAGAGGAAAGAAGGGAAGCCAGAGATAGAAGAGGACAGAAGGGCATGCAGAGAGAGAAGAAAACAGAAGGCCATAAAGGGAGAGGAGAGAACAGAAGGGCATCCAGAGAAAGGAGAAGTCCGAAGGGCATCCAGAGAGTGGAGAAAACAGTAGGACATCCAGAGAGAGGATAGGACATATGTGCATCTGGATAGAGGATAGAAATGAAGGGCTTCCAGAGAGAGAAGTGAACAGAAGAGCATCCAGACTGAGGAGAAGACAGAAGGGCATTCAGAGATATGAGAAGACAGAAGGGCATTCAGAGAGTGGAGAAGACAGAAGGGCATCCAGTGAGGAGAAGGCATTCAGAGATATGAGAAGACAGAAGGGCATTCAGAGAGTGGAGAAGACAGAAGGGCATCCAGAAAGAGGAGAAAACAGAAGGGCATCCAGAGCAATGAGAGGTCAGGAGAGCCTCCATAGAAAGAAGAGAACAGAAAGGCAACCAGAAAGATAAGAGGACAGAAGTGAATCCAGAGATTGAAGAGGACAGAAGGGCATCCTAGAGAGAGGAGAGGACAGAAGGGCATCCAGAGAGTGGAGAAGACAGAAGGGCATCCAGAGAGAGGAGACAACATAAGGGCATCCAGAGAGATGAGAGTACAGGAGAGCCTCCATAGAGAGAAGAGTACAGAAAGGCAAAGAGAGATATTAGAGAACAGAAGGGAATCTAGAGAGAAAAGAGGACAGAAGGGCATCCAAGAAAGAAGAGGACAGAAGGGAATCCAGAGAGAGGAGAGGAAAGAAGGGCATCCAGATAGTGGAGAAGACAGAAGGGCATCCAGAGGGAGGAGAGGACAGAAAGACATCTGGATAGAGGAAAGAATAAAAGGGCATCCAGAAAGAGGAGAGACAGAAGGACATCCATAGACAAGAGAGGAAAGAAGGGCATCCAGAGAGGAGAGAACAGGAGGGCACCCAGAAGAGGAGAGAACAGAAAGGCATGTAGAGAGAGGAGAAGACAGAAGGGCATCCAGAGAGATGAGAGAACAGAAGAGCATAAAGAGAGAGGAGAGGAGACAAGGGCATCCAGAGATATTAGAGAACCGAAGATCTTTCAGAGAGAGGAGAGAACTGAAAGGCATCCAGAGAGATGAGCAAACAGAAGATCATCAAGAGAGAGAGGGGAACAGAAAGCCATCCAGATGGATGAGAGTACAGAATAGAATCTAGAGAGAGAATAGAACAGAAGGGCATACAGAAAGATGATGAGACAGAAGATCATCCAGAGAGAGGAGACAACAGAAGGTCATCCATAGTGACGAAAAGACAGAAGGGAATCCACAGAGAGAAGAGGACAGAAGGGCATCCAGATAGAGGAGAAGACAGAAGGGCATCCAGAGATATGCGAGCACAGAAAGGCATGTAGAGGGAGGAGAAGACAGAAGGGCATCCATATATAGGTGAAAACAGATGGGCATCCAGAGAAAAAAGAAGACAGAAAGACATCCAGAGAGATGACTGTTCAGAAGGGCATCCGGAGTGTGGAGAGATCAGAAGGGCATCCATAAATAGGGCAAGACAGAAGGGCATCCAGAGAGAGGAGAGGACAGAAGGGCATCAAGATAGAGGAAAGAACAGAAGGACATCCGGAGAGAGGAGAGGACAGAATGGCTTCCAGATAGAGAAGAAGACAGAAGGGCATTCAGAGTGATTAGAGGACAGAAGGTAATCTAGAGAGAGAAGAGAACAGAAAGGGAACCAGAGATATGAGATGACAGAAGGAAATCCAGAGAGAGGAGAGGAAATAAGGGCATACAGAGAGAGGAGAGGACAGAAGGGCATATGGAGAGATGTGAGAACAGAAGGGCATCCAGAGAGAAGAGAAGACAGAAAGGCATCCAGAGAGAGGAGAGTAAAGAACGACATCCAGAGAGAGGAGAATATAGAAGGGCATCCAGAGAGAAGAGAGAATAGAAGAGCTTCGGATAAGAGGAAAAAACAGAAGGGCATCAAAAGAGAGAAAGGGACAGAAGGGCATCAAGAGAAAGGAGAAGACAGAAGAGCACCCAGAGAGAAGAGAGGTAAGAAATGGCATCCAGAGAGAGAAGAGGACACAAAGCCATCCAGATAGAAGAGAGAACAGAAGGGCATACAGAGAGAGGAGAGAACAGAAGGGTATCCTGTGAGAGGAGAGTAAAAAGGGCATCCAGAGAGAGGAGAGAACAGAAGGGCATCCAAAGAAAGGAGAAGACAGAAGGGCATCCAGAGAGAGGAGAGGACAAAAGGATATCACAAAAGAATAGAGAACCGAAGGTCATCCAGAGAGATGAGAGTACAGGAGAGAATCCAGAAAGAGGAGAGAACAGAAGCCCTTCCAGAGAGAGTAGAAGACTGAAGGATATCCAGAGAGAGGAGAGGACTGAAGGGCATCCAGAGAGAGTAGAAGACATAAGGGCATCCAGAGAGAGGAGAGGACAGAATGCCATCAAGTGAGAGGAGAAAACAGAAGGGCATCTAGAGAGAGGAGAATACAGAAGGATATCCAGAGTAAAGAGAAAATTGTCGGGCATCCAGAGAGAGGAGAAGACTTAAGGGCATCGAGGGAATCAAGAAAACAGAAGGGTATAGGAAGAGAGGAGAAGACAGAAGGGCAAATAGAGTGAGGAGAGGACAGAAGGGCATCCAGAGAGAGGAGAGCACAAAAGGGAATCCAGAGAGACAAGAGAACAGAAGGATATCCAGAGTGAATAGAGGACACAAGGGCATCATGAGATAGGTGAGAAGAGCAGCTCATCCACAGAGAGGAAGAGACAAAAAAGAATCCAGAGAGAGGAAAGAACAGTAGGGCATCCAGAGATAGGAGAAGACAGAAGGGCTTCCAGCGAGAAGAAAGGACAAAAGAACATCCAGAGTGATGAGAGAACAGAAGGTCTTCAATAGAGAGGAAAGAAAAGAAGGGCATGCAGAGAGATAAGCAAATAGAAGATAATCCAGAGAGAGAAGAGAAGAGAAGAGAAGGGCATCCAGAGATATGACACAACAGAAGAGAATCTAGAGAGAGGAGAGAACAGAAGGGCCTCCAGAGAGAGGAGATGACAGAAGGGCATCCAGAGAGAAGAGAGGACAGAAGGGCATTCAGAGATAAGAGAGGACAGAGGGCATTCAGAGATAGGGGAAGACAAAAGGGCATCCAGAGAGATAAGAGAACAGAGAAGCATCCATAGAGAAAATATAATAAAAGGGAATCCGGAGATATGAGAGGACAAAATAAAAGGGCATGTAGAGAGAGGAGAAGACAGAAGGGCATCCAGAGAGAGGTGAGCACAGAAGGGCATCCAGAGAGAAGAGAACAGAATGTCATCCAGAGAGAGAAGAGTAAAGAAGGGCATATAGAGAGAGGAGAGGACAGAAGGACATCCAGAAAGATGAGAGAACAGAAGGTCATCCGGAGAGAGGAGAGGACAGAAAGGTATGTAGAGAGAGGAGAGGACAGAAGGGCATCCACAGATTGGGAAGAACAGAAGAGCATCGAGAGAGAGGAGACAACATAAGGGCATCTAAAGAGAGGAGAGAACAGAAGGGCATCCAGAGAGAGGAGAGAACAGAAGGGCATCTTGAGAGAGGAGAGGACAGAAGGAAATCCAGAGAGAGAAGTGAACAGAAGGGCATGCAGAGAAATGAGAGGACAAAGGAGAATCTAGAGAAAGGAGAGCACAAAAGGGAATCCAGAGAGACAAGAGAACAGAGGATATCCAGAGAAAATAGAGGACACAAGAGCATCCTGAAAGAGAATAGAAGAGCAGTGCATCCAGAGAGAGGAGAAGACATAAAGGGAATTCAGAGAGAGGAGAGAACAGTAGTGCATCCAGAGAGAGGTGAGGACAGAAGGGCATCCAGAGAGAGGAGAGGACAGAAGAGCATCCAGAGAGAGGAAAGAACAGAAGGGCATCCATGGAGAGGAGAGGTCAGAAGGACAAGCACAGAGAGGAGGGAACAGACGGGCATCCAGAGAGCAGAGAAGACAGAAGGGCATCCAGAGAGAGTAGAGAATAAAACGATATCCAGAGAGCAGAGAAGAAAGTAGGGCATCCCGAGAAAGGAGAAGACAGAAGGGCATCCAATGAGAAGAGAGTACAGAAAGGCATCCAGAGAGAGGAGAAGACAGAAGGGCATCCATAGAGAGGTGAAAACAGAAGTGCATCCAGAGAGAGGAGAAGAGAGAAGGGCATCCAGAGCGAAGAGAAGACAGAAGCCATCCGGAAAGAGGAGAGTTCAGAAGGTCATCCAGAGAGAGGAGAAGACAGAAGGACATCCAGAGAGATAAGAGGACAGAAAGGAATCCAGACTGAGGAGAGAACAGTAGGGCATAAAAAGAGAGGAGAGGACACTAGTGCATCCAGAAAGAGGAGAGAACAGAAGGGCATCTTGAGAGAGGAGAGGACAGAAGGGCTTCCAGAGAGAAAGAAGACAGAAGGGCATCCAAAGAGATTAGAGGACAGAAGAGTATCTAGAGAGAGAAGAGAACAGAAGGGAAACCAGAAATATGAGAGAACAAAAGGAAATCCAGAGAGAGAAGAGGACAGTAGGGCATCTAGAGAGAGGAAAGGACAGAAGGGCATCCGAAGAGAGGAGAGGACAAAAAAATCCAGAGAGAGAAGGGAAGAGAAGGGCATCCAGAGAAATGAGAGGACAAAGGAGAATCTAGAGAAAGGAGAAAACAGAAGGGCATCCAGAGAGACAACACAGAAGGGCACGCAGAGTGAAGAGAGTAAAGAAGGTCATCCAGAGAGAAGATATTATAGAAGGGCATCAAAAGAGAGGAGAGGACAGAACAGCATCCATAGAGAAGTGAAGACAGAAGGGCATCCAAGGAGAATATAGGACACAAAGGCATCCAGAGAGATGAGAGAACAGAAGATCATCCAGAAAGAGAAGAGAACAGAAGGGCATCCACAGAGAGGGGAAGACAGAAGGGCATCCCGAGAGAAGAGATGAACAAATGGCATCCAGGGAGAGAAGAGGACACAAGGGCATCCAGATAGAGGAGAGAACAGAACGGCATAGAGAGACAGGAGAGAAGAAAAGGTTATCCACAGAGAGGAGAGAACAGAAGGGCATCCAAATAAAGGAGAAGACAGAAGGGCATGCAGAGAGATGTGAGTACAGGAGAGAATCCAGAAAGAGGATAGAACCGAAGCCCATCCAGAGAGAGCAGAATACTGAAGGACATCCAGAGAGAGAAGAGGACCGAAGGGCATCCGGAGAGAGGAGAAGACATAAGGGCATCCAGAGAGAGGAGAGGACAGAATCGCATCCAGTGAGAGGAGATAACAGAAGGACATCTAGAGAGAGGATAATACAGAAGGATATCCAGAGTAAGGAGAAAATTTTTGAGCATCCAGAGAGAGAAGAAGACAGAAGGGCATCAAGAGAGATTAGAGGACATAAGAGTATCTAGAAAGAGAAGAGAACAGAAGGGAAACCAGAGGTATGAGAGGACAGACGGCAATCCAGAGAGAGAAGAGGACAGTATGTCATCCAGAGAGAGGAAAGGACAGAAGGGCATCCGGAGAGAGGAGAGAACAGAAGGGCATCCAGAGAGAGGAGAGTAAAGAAGGTCATCCAGAGAGAGGAGAATACAGAAGGGCATACAGAGAGAAGAGAGAATAGAAGAGCATGGGACAAGAGGAGAAAACAGAAGGACATCAAAAGAGAGGAGAGGACAGAAGAGCATCCATAGAAAAGAGAAGACAGAAGGGCATCCAGAGAGAAGATAGGACACAAGGGCATTCAGAGAGAGGAGAGAACAGAAGATCATTCACAGAGAAATGGGAACAGAAGGCCATCCAGAGAGAGGAGAAGACAAGGGCATTCAGAGTAGAGAATAGAACGATATTTAGAGAGCAGAGAAGACAGAAGGGCATCCAGAGAAAGGAGAAGACAAAAGGGCATCCAATGAGAGGATAGAACAGTAGGATATCCAGAGAGGATACAAGGGCATCTTTAGAGAGGAGAGATGCGCAGGCATCCAGAGAGAGGAGAAGACAAAAAGGGAAGTCAGAGAGAGGAGAGAACAGTAGGGCATCCAGAGAGAGGTGAGGACAGAAGGGCATCCAGAGAGAGGAGGGCAGAAATGGGAATCCAGAGAGACAAGAGAACAGAAGGATATCCAGAGAGAATAGAGGACAGAAAGGCATCTTGAGAGAGGAGAGAAGCGCAGCGCACCCAGAGAGAGAAGACAAAAAGAGAAGTCAGAGAGAGGAGAGAATAGTAGGGCATCCAGAAAGAGGTGAGGACAGAAGGGTATCCAGAGAGAGGAGTGGACGGAAGAGCATCCAGAGAGAGGAGAGAACAGAAGGGCATCCATGGAGAGGAGAGGTCTGAAGGGCATGCACAGAGAGGAGAGAACAGACAGGCATCCAGAAAGCAGAGAAGACAGAAGGGCATCCAGAGAGGTAAAGAATATAACGGTATCCATAGAGCAAAGAAGACAGAAGGGCATCCAGAGAAAGGAGAAGACAAAAGGGCATCCAATGAGAGGAGAGAACAGAAGGCCATCCAGAGAGAGGAGAGTAAAGAAGGGCATCCAGAGAGAGGAGAATACAGAAGGGCATCCACAGAGGGGAGAGAATAGAAGAGCATCGGAAGAGAGGAGAAAACAGAAGGGCATCAAAAGAGAGGAGATGACAGAAGGGCATCCATAGAGACGAGAAGACAGAAGGGCATCCAGAGAGAGGAGAAGACACAAGGGCATCAAGAGAGATGAGAGAACAAAAGATCATCCAGAGAGAGAAGAGAACAGAAGGGCATCCAGAGAGAGGAGAATACAGAAGGGCATCCAGAGTAGAGAATAGAACTGTATCCAGAGATCAGAGAAGACAGAAGGGCATCCAGAGAAAGGAGAAGACAAAAGGGCATCCAATGAGAGGAGAGAACAGTAGGATATCCAGAGAGAATAGAGGACACAAGGGCATCTTAAGAGAGGAGAGAATTGCAGTGCATCCAGAGAGAGGAGAAGACAAAAAGGGAAGTCAGAGATAGCAGAGAACAGTAGGGCATCCAGAGAGAGGTGAGGACAGAAGTGCATCCAGTGAGAGAGGAGAGGACAGAAGAGCATCCAGAGAGAGGAGAGAACAGAAGGGCATCCATGGAGAGGAGAGGTCTGAAGGGCATGCACAGAGAGGAGAGAACAGACAGGCATCCAGAAAGCAGAGAAGACAGAAGGGCATCCAGAGAGAGTAAAGAATAGAACGGTATCCAGAAGGGAGAGAAAACAGAAGGGCATCCAGAGAAAGGAGAAGACAAAAGGCCATCTAATGAGAGGAGATGACAGAAGGGCATCCAGAGAGAGGAGAGTAAACAAGGGCATCCAGAGAGAGGAGAATACAGAAGTGTATCCACAGAGGGGAGAGAATAGAAGAGCATCAGAAGAGAGGAGAAAACAGAAGGGCATCAAAAAAGAGGAGATGACAGAAGGGCATCCAGAGAGAGGAGAAGATACAAGGGCATCAAGAGAGATGAGAGAACAGAAGATCATCCAGAGAGAGAAGAGAACAAAATGGCATCCAGAGAGAGGAGAAGAAAGAAGAGCATCCAGAGATATGAGAAGACAGAAATGGCATCCAGAGAGAGAAGAGTACACAAGGCATCCAGATAGAGGAGAGAACAAAAAGGCATACAGAGAGAGGATAGAACAGAAGGGTATCCAGAGAGAGGAGAGGAAAATAGGGCCTCTAGAGAGAGGAGAGAACAGAAGGGCATCCAAAGAAAGGAGA
>NW_023045680.1:0-18693 GCF_011762505.2 Arvicanthis niloticus | reverse complement strand
AGAGAACAG
The DNA here is from genome assembly GCF_011762505.2 of Arvicanthis niloticus. Lineage (NCBI taxonomy): Eukaryota > Metazoa > Chordata > Mammalia > Rodentia > Muridae > Arvicanthis > Arvicanthis niloticus. The sequence goes on along the minus strand of NW_023045680.1, from coordinate 18,684 downwards.
AAGGGCATCCAGAGAGAATAGAGGGCAGAAGGACATCTAGAGAGAGGATGGAAGAGAATGACATCCAGTGAGAGGAGAAGACAAAAAGCAAATCCAGAGAGAGGAGAAAACAGAGAGACATCCAGAGATAATAGAGGACAGAAGGGCATCCAGAAAGAGGAGAGTGAAGAAGGGCATCCAGAGACACGACAGGACAGAAGGGCATCCAGAGAGAGGTTAGGACAGAAGGGCATCCAGAGAGAGGAGAGTGAAGGAGGGAATGCGGAGAGAGGAGAGGGCAGAAGGGGTCAAGAGAGAGGAGAGAACAGAAAGCCATCCAGTGAGAGGAGAAGACAGAAGGGCATCCATTGAGATAACAGGTCAGAAGGGCATCCAAAGAGTGGAGAGAACAGAAGGGCATGCAGAGAGAGGAGAAGATAGAAACACATCCACAGAGAGAAGAGAACAGAAGGGCATCCAGAGAGCAGAGTAGACAGAAGGGCATCCAGGGAGAGTAGAGAAAAGAATGGTATCCAGAGAGCGGAAAACACTGAAGAACATCCAGAGAGAGGAGAGAACATAATAGCATCCAGAGAGAATAGAGGACAAAATGCCATGAAGAGAGAGCAGAGAACAGAAGGGTATCCAGAAAGAGAAGAATACAGAAGGGCATCTGGAGATAGGAGAAGACAAAAGGGCATCCAGAGAGAGGAGAAGACAGAATGGCATTCATGAGACAAGGGAGAAAAGAAGGGCATCCAGAGAGAGGAGAGGGCAGAAGGGCATCCACAGAAAAGAGTAAAGGAAGCCATACAGAGATAGGAGAAGACAGAAGGGCATCTAGATAGAGGAGAGAAAAGAAGGGCATCCAGAGAGATGAGCGAACAGAAAGGCATCCAGAGAGAGGAGAAAACAGAATGGCATCCAGAAAGAAGAGAGAACAGAAGGCATCCAGAGAGAGGAGAAGACAGAAGTGCATCCAGAGAGAGGAGAGAACAGAATGGCATCCACAATGAGGAGAGAACTGAAGCCCATCCAGAAGAAAGAGAAGACAGAAGGGCATCCAGAGAGAGGAGAGTGAAGAAGGGTATCCAGAGAGAGGAGAGGACAGAAGGGATCCAGAGAGAGGAGTGAACAGAAAGTGATCCAGAGAGAGCAAAAGACAGAATGGAATCTAGAGAGAGGAGAGAACAGAAGGAATTCCAGAGACAGGAGAGATAAGAAGGGCATCCATGGAGAGGAAAGTTCAGAAGGGCATCCAGAGAGAGGAGAAGACAGAATCACGTCCACAGAGAGGAGAGTACTGAAGGGAATCCAGAGAGTGGAGAAGACAGAAGGGCATCCAGAGATAGGAGAGAACATAAGGGCATCCAGAGAGATGAGAGGAAAGAAGTTCATGTAAAGAGGAGAGAACAAAAGGGCATCCAGAGAGAGGAGTGAAGCGAAGGGCATCCAGAGAGAGAAGACAGTAGGGCATGCAGAGAGAGTAGAGGACAGAAGGGCATCAAGAGAGAGGAGAGTACAGAAGGATATCCAGAGAGAGGAGGGAACAGAAGGGCATCTAGAGTGAGCAGAGAACAGAAGTGACTGAAGAAAAACAAGAAGACAGAAGGGCATTGGGGATAGAAGAAGACATAAGGGCATCCAGAGAGAGGAGAGGACAGAATGGCCTCCAGAGAGAAGAGAAGGCAGAAGGGCATACAGAGAGAGGAGAGAACATTAGGACATGCAGAGAGAAAAGAAGACAGAATGGAATGTACATTGAGCATTGAATTGTAGGGCATACAGAGAGAGGAGAAGACAGAAGGACATCGGAAGAGAGGAGAGAAGAGAAGGGCATCAGGAGAGAGGAGAAGACAGAAGGGCAACCAGAGAGAAAAGATGAAAGAAGGGCATCCAGAGACAACAGAAGAAAAAAGGGAATCCATAAAGGGGAAAGAACAGAGGGTATCCAGATAAAGGAGATGACAGAAGGGAATCCAGAGAGAGGAGACAACAGAACAGAATCCGGAGAGAAGAGAGGGCAGAAGGGCATCCAGAAAGTGGAGAAGACAGAAGGGCATCTGGAGAAAGGAGAAAACTGAAGGGCATCCAGAGAGAGGAGAGAGCAGAAGGGCATCCAGAGAGAGTAGGAAACAGAAAGGCATCCAGAGAGAGGAGAGAAAAGAAGGGCATCCAGAAAGAGGAGAGAACAGAATGGCATCCAGAAGGAGGAGAAGACAGAAAGGAATCCAAAGAGAGAGAAGAGACTGGCATTCAGAGAGAGGAGAAGACAGGATGGCATCCAGAGAGGAGAGGTCAGAAAGGCATCCGGAAAGAGAAGAGAACAGAAGGGCATCCAGAGATAGGAGAGAACAGAAGGGCATCCAGAGAGAGAAGAGGACATAAGGGTATCCAGAGAGAGGAGAGGACAGAAGGGCATCCAGAAAGAAAAGAAGACAGAAGAGAAGCCAGAGAGACAAGACAACAGAAGGGCATAGGGAGAGAGGAGAAGACAGAAGAGCATCCAGAGAGAAGTGAGAACAGAAGGGCATCCAGAGGGAGGAGAAGACAGAAGGGCATCCAGAGAAAGGAGACGGAAGAAGGGCATCCCAAGAGAGGAGATTACAAAAGGCATCCAGAGAGAGGAGAAGACAGAAGGGCATCCAGATAGAGGAGTGAAAAGAAGGGCATCCAGAGAGAGGAGAGAGCAGAAGGGCATCTTGATAAAGGAGAAGACAGAATGGCATCCAGAAAAGGAGAAAACAGAAGGGCATCCAGAAAGAGTAGAGAACAGAAGGGCATCAAGACAGAGGAGAGGAGAGAATGGAATCCAGAGAAAAGAGAGGACAGAAGGGAATCCAGAGAGAGGAGAAGACAGAAACACATCCACAAAGAGGGGAGAACAGAAGGGCATTCAGAGAGCAGAGAAGACAGAAGAACATCCAGAGAGAGTAGAGAATAGAACAGTATCCAGAGAGCAGAGAATACAGAAGAACATCCAGAGACAGGAGAGAACATAAGGGCATCCAGAGAGAATAGAGGACAGAAGGGTATGAAATGAGAGCAGAGATCCAAATGGTATCCAGAAAGAGAGAAAGACAGAAGGGCATCCAAAGATTGGAGAGTGCAGAACGGAATCCAGAAGGAGGAGAAGACAGAAGGGAATCCATAGAGAGGAGAGAACAGAATGGCATTCGGAGAGAGGAGAAGACGGAAGGGCATCCATAGTGGAGAGGACAGAAGGGCTTCTGGAAAGAGAAGAGAACAAAAGGGCATCCAGAGAGAGTCGAGAAAAGAAGGGCATCCAGAGAGAGTAGAAGACACAAAGGCATCCAGAGATAGGAGAGATCATAAGGGCATCTAGAGAGAGGAGAGAACAGAAGGGTATTCATAGAGAGGAAAGGACAAAAGGGCATCCAAAAGGAGGAGAGAATAAAAGGGAATCCAGAGAAATGAGAAGACAGAAAGGGAGAGTTCATAAGGACATCCCGAGAGAAGAGAGAACAGAAGCACATCCTGAGAGATGAGTGAACATTAGAGAATACAGAAAGAACAAAGAACAGAAGCCAAACCAGAGAGAGCAGAAGACCGAAGGACATCCAGAGAGATAAGAGGACAGAATTGCATCCAGTGAGAGGAGAGAACAGAAGGGCATCTAGAGACAAGAGAAGACAGAAGGATATCCAGAGTGAGAAGAAAATTGTCTGGATCGAGAGAGTGGAGAAGACAGAAGGGCATTGGGAGAGATGAGAGAACAGAACTGCATAGGGAGAGAGGAGAAGACAGAAGGGCATCAAGAGAGAGGAGAGGACAGAAGGGCATCCAGAGAGAGGAGAGCAGAGAAGGGCATCCAGAAAGAGGAGAGCACAGAAGGGCATCCAGAAAAATGAGAGAACAGAGAGGCATCCAGAGAGAATAGAGGAAAGAAGGGCATCTAGAGAGAGGATGGAAGAGGACGGCATCCAGTGAGAGGAGAAGACAAAAAGGGAATCCAGAGAGAGCAGAGAACAGAAGGGCATCCAGAGAGAGTAGAGGACAGAAGCACATCCAGAGAGACATGAGGACAGAAGGGCATCCAGAGAGATGAGAGTGAAAAAGGACATCTAGAGAGAGGAGAGGAGAGAAGGGATCCAGAGAGAGGAAAAAACAGAGAGCCATCCAGATATAGGAGAACACCGAAGGGCATCCATGGAGAGAAGAGGTCAGAAGGGCATCCAGAGAGAGGAGAGTACATAGAGGCATCCCGAGATATTAGAGGACAGAAGGTCATCCAGAGAGAAGAGAGTGAAGAAGGGCATCCAGAGAGATGTTAGGACAGAAGAGCATCCAGAGAGAGGAGAGTGAAGGAGGGCATCCAGAGAGAGGAGAGGACAGAAGGGATCAAGAGAGAGGAGAGAACAGAAAGCCATCCAGAGAAAGGAGACGACAGAAGGGCATCCATGGAGATAACTGGTCAGAAGGGCATCCAGAGAGAGGAGAGAACAGAAGGGCATGCAGAGAGAGGAGAAGACAGAAACATATCCACAGAGAGAAGAGAACAGAAGGTCATTCAGAGAGCAGAGAAGACAGAAGGGCATCCAGAGATAGTAGATAATAGAATGGTATCCAGAGAGCGGAGAAGACTGAAGAACACCCAGAGAGATAAGAGAACATAAGGGCATCCAGAGAGAATAGAGGACATAATGGCATGAAGAGAGACCAGAGAACAGACGGGTATCCAGAAAGAGGAGAATACAGAAGGGCATCTGGAGATAGGAGAAGACAAAAGGGCATCCAGAGAGAGGAGAGGACAGAATGGTCTTCATGAGAGAAGAGAGAAAAGAAGGGCATCCAGAGAGAGGAGAGGGCAGAAGGGCATCCACAGAAAAGAGTAAAGGAAGCCATACAGAGAGAGAAGAAGACAGAAGGGCATCTAGATAGAGGAGAGAACAGAAGGGTGTCTAGAGAGAGGAGAGAACAGAAGGGCATCTGGAAAGAGGAGAAGAGCGAAGGAATCTAGATGGAGAAGAGGACAGATGGTCATCCTCAGAGAGGAGAGGACAGAAGGGCATCGAGGGAGAGAAGAGAACAGAAGGTCTTTTAGAGCAAGGATAAGACATAATGAATCCAGAGAGAGGAGAGAACAGAAGGGAACACAGAGAGGGGAGAGTGCAGAAGGGCATCCAGAGAGAGAAGAGGACACAACGGCATCCAGAGAGAGGAGAGAACAGAATAGCATTAAGAGAGAGGAGAGAATAGAAGGGTATCCATAGCGTGGAGAGGACAAAAGGATATCCAGAGAGAGGAGAGAACAGAACGGCATCCAGAGCGAGGGGAGGACAGAAGGGCATCCAGAGAGAGGAGAGTGACATAGGTCATCCATTGAGACGAGAGATCAGAAGGGCATTTAGAAAGAGGAGAGAACAGAAAGCCATCCAGAGAGAGGAGAAGACAGAAACACATTAACAAAGAGGGGAGAACAGAAGGGCATCCAGAGAGCAGAGAAGACAGAAGGGCATCCGGGGAGAGTAGAGAATAGAACGGTATCCAGAGAGCAGAGAAGTCAGAAGAACATCCAGAGAAACAAGAGAACAGAAGGGCATCCAGAGAGAAAAGAGGACAGAAGGGCATCCAGGGAGAATAGAGGACAGAAGGGCATCCAGTAACAGGAGAGGACAGAATGTATCCAGAGAGAGAGGAGAGAACAGAAATCCATCCAGAGAAAGGAGAAGACAGAAGGGCATCCAGGGAGAGGAGAGGTCAGATGGGACTCCAGAGACAGGAGAGCACAGAAGGGCATCCAGAGAGAGAAGAAGACAGAAACACATCCACAGAGAGGGGAGAACAGAAGGGCATTCAGAGAGCAGAGAAAACAGAAGGGCATCCAGGGAGTGTAGAGAATAGAACAGTATCCAGAGAGCTGACAAAACAGAAGAACATCCAAAGAGAGGAGAGAACATAAGGGCATCCAGAGAGAATAGAGGACAGAAATGTATCTAGATAGAGGAGATAAGAGAAGGGCATCCAGAGAGAGGAGAAGACAAAAAGGGAATCCAGAGAGAGAAGAGAACAGAAGGGCATCCAGAGATAGGAGAGAACAGAAGGGCATCCAAAGAGAGAAGATGACACAAGGGCATCCAGAGAGAGGAGAGAACAGAATGGCACCGAGTGAGAGGAGAGAAGAGAAGGGCATCCAGAGAGAGAAGAAGACAGAAGGGCATGCAGAGAGAAGAGAGGACAGAAGGGCATCAAGAGAGAGTAGAGAAAAGAAGGGCAACCAGAGGGAGGAGAGAACAGAAGGGCATCAAGAGAGAGGAGAGAACAGAAGGACATCCAGAGGGAGGAGAGTGAAGAAGGGCATCCAGAGAGAGGAGACGACAGAAGGGCATCCATAAGGAGTAGAGAGCAGAAGGAGATCCAGAGAGAGGAGAAGACAGATGGGCATCCAGAGAAATGAGAGGATAGAAGGGCATCTAGAGAGAGGAGAAAACAGAAGGGCATCCAGAAAGACGAGAGAACAGAAGGGCATCTGTAAATAGGAGAAGAATGGAGGCATGCAAATGAAGAAGATGACAGATGGGCATCCTGAGAGAAGAGAGGACAGAAGGGCATTCAGGGAGAGTATAGCACAGAAGAGCATTCAGAGAGAGGAGAAGACAGAAGGGGATCTGGAGAGAGCAGAGAACAGAAGGGCATCCAGAAATAGGAGAAGACAGAAGGGCATCAGGAGATAGGAGAAGACAGAAGGTCATCCAGAGAGATGAGGAGACAGAATTTCCTCCAGAGAGAAGCCAGGGCAGAAGGGCATTCACAGAGAGAAGAGGAAAGAAGGGCATCCACATAAAATAGTACAGAAGGCCATACAGAGAGAGGAGGAGACAGAAGGGCATCTAGATATAGAAGAGAACAGAAGGGCATCCAGCAAAAGGAGAGAACAGAAGGGCTTTCAGAGAAGGAGAAGACAGAGCGAATCCAGAGTGAGGAGAGGATAAAACTACATCCAGAGAGAGGAGAAGACAGAAGGGAATGCCGAGAGAGGAGAGTACAGAAAGGCATCCAGAGAGAGGAGAGAGCACAAGGGCATCCAGAGAGAGGAAATACAGAAGGGCATCCAGAGAGAGGAGAAAACAGAAGTACATCCAGAAAGTGGAGAAGACAGAAGGGAAGATGGTGAGAAGAGAGAACAGAACTGCATAGAGAGAGAGAAGACAGAAGGGCATCCAGAGAGAGGAGAAGAAAGAAGGCATCCAGAGAGAGGAGAAGACAGAAGAGTATCCATAAAGAGGAGAGAACAGAAGGGGATCCAGAGAGAGGAGAAGACAGACGGGAATCCCGAAAGAGGAGAGAACAGAAGGGAATTTAGAGAGAGGAGAGAGCAGAAGGGCATACAGAGAGAGTAGAGGACAGAAGGGCATCCAGAGTGAGGAGAGAACAGAAGGGCATCAAGAGAGATGAGAGAGCAGAAGGGCATCCAGAGAGAGGAGAAAAGAGAAGGGCATCCGGAGAGACAATAGAACAGAAGTGCACCCAGTGATAGGAGAATACAGAAGTACATCCCTGGAGAGGAGAGAAAAGAAAGGCATTCAGAAAGAGGAGAGTACAGAAGGGCATCCAGAATGAGGAGAAGGCAGAAGGGAATCCCGAGAGAGGAGAGATCAGAAGGGCATTCGGAGAGAGGAGAAGACAGAAGGGCATCCAGAGATGAGAGGACAAAATGGCATATCAGAAGAGAAGAGAACAGAAGGGCATCCAGGGAGAGGAGAGAACAAAACGGAATCCAGTGAGAGGAGAGAGAAGAAGGGCACCCAAAAAGAGGAGAAGTCAGAAGGGTATCCAGAATGAGGAGAGAAAAGAAGAGCATCCAGATAGAGGAGAGAGCAGAAGGGCATCCAGAGAGAGGAGAACACAGAAGGGCATCTGGAGAGAGGAGAGAACCGAAGGGCATCCAGAGAGAGTAGAGAGCAGAAATGCATCCAGAGAGAGGAGAAAACAGAAGGCCATCCGGAGAGAGGAGAGAACAGAAGGGCATCCAGAAAGAGGGGAGAACAAAATCACATCCAGAAGGGGGAGAAGTCAGAAGAGAATCTAGAGATAGAGAAGAGACTGGCATTCGGAGAGAGGAGAAGACAGAAGGGCATCAGGAAAGAGAAGAGAACAGAACGGCATCCAGAGATAGGAGAGAACAGAAGGGCATCCAAGGAGAGAAGAGGACACAAGGGCATCCAGAGAGAGGAGAGAACAGAAGGGCCTCCAGAGAGAAGAACGAGCAGAAGGGCATCCAGAGAGAGGAGAGTGAAGAAGGGCATCCAGAGAGTGGAGAGGACAGAAGGGAACCAGAGAGAGGAGAAAACAGAAAGCCACCCAGAGAGAGGAACAAACAGATGGGCATCCATAAAGAGAAGAGGACAGAAGGGCATCCAGAGAGAGGAGAGAACAGAAGGGCATACAGAGAGAGGAGAATACAGAAACATATCCACAGAGAGTAGGGAACAGAAGGGTATCCATAGAGCAGGGAAGACAGAAGGGCATCGGGAGACAGAAGAAGACAGAAGGGCATCCCAACAGAGGAGAGGACAGAATGGTCTCCAGAGAGAAGAGAGAGCAGAAGGGCATCCAGAGAGGGGAGAGGGCAGAAGTGCATCCACAGAAAAGAGCAAAGAAATCCATACAGAGAGAGGAGAAGACAGAAGGGCATCTAGATAGAGGAGCAAACACAAGGCCATCTACAGAGATTAGAGAACAGAAGGGCATCGAGAGAGCGGAGAAGACAGAAGTGCTTCCAGAGATAGGAGAGAACAGAAGGGCATCTGGAAAGAGGAGAAAAGAGAAGGCATCTAGACTTAGAAGAGGACAGACTGGCATCCTGAGAGACAAGAGGACAAAAGGGCATTCAGGGAGAGAAGAGAACAGAAAGGCATCTAGAGAGAGGAGAAGGAAGAATGGAATCCAGAGAGAGGAGAGATCCGAAGGGTATCCAGAGAGAGAAGACACAAGGGCAATCAGAGAGAGGAGAGAACAGCAGGGCATTCAGAGAGAGGATAGATCAGAAGGGTATCCATAGTGAGGAGAGGAAAAAATGGCATCCAGAGAAAGGAGAGAACAGAAGGGCATCCAGAGAAAGGAGAAGACAGAAGGGCATCCAGAGAGAGGAGAAGACAGAAGAGTATCCATAAAGAGGAAAGAACAGAAGGGGATCCAGAGAGAGGAGAAGACAGAAGAGTACCCATAAAGAGGAAAGAACAGAAGGGGATCCAGAGAGAGGAGAAGACAGACGGGAATCCTGAGAGAGGAGAGAACAGAAGGGAATTTAGAGAGAGGAGAGAGCAGAAGGGCATACAGAGAGAGTAGAGGACAGAAGGGCATCCAGAGAGAGGAGAGAACAGAAGGGCATCAAGAGAGATGAGAGAGCAGAAGGGCATCAAGAGAGAGAAGAAAAGAGAAGGGCATCCAGAGAAAATAGAACAGAAGTGCACCCAGTGATAGGACAATACATAAGTGCATACCGAGAGAGGAGAGAACAGAAAGGCATCCAGAAAGAGGAGAGAACAGTAGGGCATCCAGAAGTAGGAGAAGGCAGAAGGGAATCCTGAGTGATGAGAGATCAGAAGGGCATTCGGAGAGAGGAGAAGACAGAATGGCATCCAGAGAGGAGAGGACAGAAAAGCATCCCGGAAGAGAAGAGAACAGAAGGGCATCCAGGGAGAGGAGAGAACAAAACGGAATCCAGTGAGAGGAGAGAGAAGAAGGGCACCCAAAAAGAGGAGAAGTCAGAAGGGTATCCAGAATGAGGAGAGAAAAGAAGAGCATCCAGATAGAGGAGAGAGCAGAAGGGCATCCAGAGAGAGGAGAACACAGAAGGGCATCTGGAGAGAGGAGAGAACCGAAGGGCATCCAGAGAGAGGAGAGAGCAGAAATGCATCCAGAGAGAGGAGAAAGTGAAGGGCATCCGGAGAGAGGAGAGAACAGAAGATCATCCAGAAAGAGGAGAGAACAGAATGGCATCCATATGGTGGAGAAGACAGAAGGGAGTCCGGAGATAGAGAAGAGACGAGCATTCGGAGAGAGGAGAAGAAAGAAAGGCATCCAGAGAGGAGAGGACAGAAGGACATCCGCAAAAAGAAGAGAACAGAAGGGCATCCAGAGATAGAAGAGAACAGAAGGGCATCCAAAGAGAGAAGAGGACACAAGGGCATCCAGAGAGAGAAGAGAACAGAAGGGCCACAAGAGAGAAGAGAGAGCAGAAGGGCATCCAGAGAGAGGAAAGTGAAGAAGGGCATCCAGAGATTGGAGAGGACAGAAGAGATCCAGAAAGAGGAGAGAACACAAACCCATCCAGAGAGGAGAAGACAGAAGGGCATCCATGGAGAGAGGCGGTCAGAAGTGCATCCAGAGAGAGGAGAGAACAGAAGGGCATCCAGAAAGAGGAGAGAACAGTAGGGCATCCAGAAGTAGGAGAAGGCAGAAGGGAATCCTGAGTGATGAGAGATCAGAAGGGCATTCGGAGAGAGGAGAAGACAGAATGGCATCCAGAGAGGAGAGGACAGAAAAGCATCCCGGAAGAGAAGAGAACAGAAGGGCATCCAGGGAGAGGAGAGAACAAAACGGAATCCAGTGAGAGGAGAGAGAAGAAGGGCACCCAAAAAGAGGAGAAGTCAGAAGGGTATCCAGAATGAGGAGAGAAAAGAAGAGCATCCAGATAGAGGAGAGAGCAGAAGGGCATCCAGAGAGAGGAGAACACAGAAGGGCATCCGGAGAGAGGAGAGAACCGAAGGGCATCCAGAGAGAGGAGAGAGCAGAAATGCATCCAGAGAGAGGAGAAAGTGAAGGGCATCCGGAGAGAGGAGAGAACAGAAGATCATCCAGAAAGAGGAGAGAACAGAATGGCATCCATATGGTGGAGAAGACAGAAGGGAGTCCGGAGATAGAGAAGAGACGAGCATTCGGAGAGAGGAGAAGAAAGAAAGGCATCCAGAGAGGAGAGGACAGAAGGACATCCGCAAAAAGAAGAGAACAGAAGGGCATCCAGAGATAGAAGAGAACAGAAGGGCATCCAAAGAGAGAAGAGGACACAAGGGCATCCAGAGAGAGAAGAGAACAGAAGGGCCACAAGAGAGAAGAGAGAGCAGAAGGGCATCCAGAGAGAGGAAAGTGAAGAAGGGCATCCAGAGATTGGAGAGGACAGAAGAGATCCAGAAAGAGGAGAGAACACAAACCCATCCAGAGAGGAGAAGACAGAAGGGCATCCATGGAGAGAGGCGGTCAGAAGTGCATCCAGAGAGAGGAGAGAACAGAAGGGCATCCAGAGAGAGGAGAATACAGAAACATATCCACAGAGAGAAGGGAACAGAAGGGCATCCAGAGTGCAGAGAAAACAGGAGGGCATCGGGAGATAGAAGAATACAGAAGGGCATCCAGAGAGAAGAGAGGACAGAATGGCCTCCAGAGAGAAGAGAGAGCAGAAGGGCATCCAGGGAGAGGAGAGGGCAGAAGGGCATCCACAGAAAAGAGTCAAAAAGGCCATACAGAGTGAGGAGAAGGCAGAAGGGCATCTAGATAGAGGAGCGAAAAGAAGGGCATCTAGAGAGAGGAGAGTACAGAAGGGCATCAGGAAAGAGGAGAAAAGAGAAGGCATCTTCACCTAGAAGAGGACAGACAGGCATCCTGAGAGACGATAGGACAGAAGGCCATCCAGGGAGAGAAGAGAACAGAAAGGCATCCAGAGAGAGGAGAAGGCAGAACGAAATCCAGAGAGAGGAGAGAACAGAAAAGCATCCAGAGAGAGGAGAATACAGAAGTGCATCCCGAGAGAAGAGAGAATAGAAAGGCATCCAGAAAGAGGAGAGAACATAAGGGCATCCAGAAGGAGGAGAAGACAGAAGGGAATCCTGAGTGAGGAGAGAGCAGAAGGGCATTCAGAGAGAGGAGAAGACAGAAGGGCATCCAGAGTGGAGAGGACAGAATGGCATCCAGAGAGAGGAGAAGACAAAAGGGAATCCATAGGGAGGAGAGAACAGAAGGGCATCCAGAGAGAGGAGAAGACAGAAGTGCATATGGAGAGAGGAGAGAACAGAAGGACATATGGAAAGAGGAGCGAATAGAAAGGCATCCTGAAGGAGGAGAAAACAGAAGAGAATCCAGAGAGAGGAGAGAGCAGAAGGGCATATGGAGAGAAGTGAAAACAGAAGGGCATCCAGAGAGGAGATGTCAGAAGAGCATCAGGAAAGAGAAGAGAACAAAAGGGCATCCAGAGAGAAGAGAACAGAAGGGCATCCAGAGAGAGTAGAGAACAAAAGGGTATCCATAGAGAGGAGAGGACAAACGCGCATCCAGTGTGAGGAGAGAACAGTAGGGCATCCAGAGAAAGAAGACAGAAAGGCATCCAGAGAGAGGAGAGGACATAAGGACATCCCAAGAGAAGAGAGAACAGAAGAACATCTAGATAGAGGAGAGAACATTAGAGAATCCAGAAAGAAGAGAGAACAAAAGCACATCCAGAGAGAGCAGAAGACTGAAGGACGTCCATAGAGAAGAGGACTGAAGGACATCCGGAGAGAGAAGATAGAAAGGCATCCAGAGAGAGGAGAGGACAGAATGGCGTCCAGTGAGAGGAGTGAAGAGAATAGCATCAAGAGAGAAGCGAAGACAGAACGATATCAAGAGGGAGGAGAAAATTGTTGGACATCCAGAGAGGGGAGAAAACAGAAGGGCATCCAAATGAGGAGAGAAAAGAAGGGCATACAGAGAAAGGAGAATGCAGAAGGGCATCCAGAGAGAGGAGAAAACAGAAGGGCATCCAGAGAGAGGAGAGAACAGACTGGCATACAGAGAGAGGAGAAGAGAGAAGTGCAAACAGAAGCAGGACAAAACCGAAGGGAATCCCGAGAGAGGAGAGAACAGAAGGACATTTTGAGAGAGGAGAAGACAGAAGGGCATCAAGAGATTAGAGGACAGAAGGGCATCCCGAAAGAGAAGAGAAGAGTAGGGCATCCAGAAAGAGGAGAGAACAGAATGGAATCCAGAGAGAGGAGAGAGCAGAAGGGCATCCAATGAGAATAGAAGACAGAGGGCATCCAGAATGAGGCAAAAACAGAAGGGCATCAAGAGAGAGGAAAAAGCAGACGGGCATCCACAGAGAGGAGAAAACAGAATGGCATCCGGAGAGAGGAGAGAACAGAAGAGCATCCAGAGAGAGGAGAATACAGAAGTGCATCCCGAGAGAGGAGAGAACAGAAGGGCATCCAGAATGAGGAGAGAACTGAAAGGCATCCAGAAGGAGAAGACAGAAGGGAATCCAGAGTGTGGAGAGAAGAGAACGGCATTCGGAGAGAGGAGAAGACAGAAGGGCATCCAGAGAGGAGAGGACAGAAGAGCATCCGGAAAGAGAAGAGAACAAAGAGCATCCAGAAAGAGGAGAGAACAGAAAATCATCCAGAGAGAGAAGAGGACACAAGGGCATCCAGAGAGAGTAGAGAACAGAGGGGCATCCAGAGAGAGTAGAGAACAGAAGGGTATCCAAAGAGAGGAGAGAACAAAAGGGCATCCAGAGAGAGGAGAGAGCAGAAGGGCATCCAGAGAAAGGAGAAGACAGAAGGGCATCCAGAGAGAGGAGAGGACATAAGGACATTCAGAGAGAAGAGAGAACAGAGGCACATCTAGAGAGATTTGAGAACATTACAGAATCCAGAAAGAGGAGATTACAGAAGCCCATCCAGAGCGAGCAGAAGACTGAAGGACATCCAGAGAAAGAAGAGGACTAAGGTCATCAGGAGAGAGTAGAAGACAGAAAGGCATCCAGAGAGAGGAGAGGACGGAATGGCATCCAGCGATGGGAGAGAAAAGAAGATCATAAAGAGAGAAGAGGAGAAAGAAGGATATCCAGAGTGAGGCGAAAATTGTCAGGCATCCAGAGAGAGGAGAAGACAGAAGGGCATCGGGAGAGACTAGGGAACAGAAGGGCATAGGGAGAGAGGAGAAGAGAGAAGGGCATCCAGAGAGAGGAGAAGAGAGAAGGGCATCCAGAGAGAGAAGAGAGCAGAAGGGCATCCAGAGAGATTAGAGAGCAGAAAGGCATCCAGAGAGAGGAGCGTACTGAAAGGCATCCAGAGGTAGCAGAATACAGATGGGCACCAAAAGAGAGGAGAGAACAGAACGGCATCCGTAAATAGGATAAGAGAGGAGGCATCCAGTTGGAGAAGTGGACTGATTGGCATCCTGAGAGAGGAGAGGACAGAAGCGCAATCATTGAGAGAAGAGAACAGAAGGCCATCCAGTGAGAGGAGAGGACAGAAGGGTATCTAGAGAGAGCAGAGAACAGAAAGGCATCAAGAGAAAGGAGAAGACAGAAGGGAATCTAGAGAGAGGAGAGGACTGAAGGGCATCCAGAGAGAGGAGAAAACAGAAGGGCATCCGGAAAGAGGAGAGAACAGAAGGGCATCCAGAGAGAGGAGAAGACAGAAGGGAAGTCGGTGAGATGAGAGAACAGAAGGGCATAGGGAAAGAGGAGAAGACAGAAGGGCATCTAGATAGAGGAGAGAATTGAAGGGCATCCAGAAAGAGGAGAGAACAGAAGGGCATCCAGAGAAGGAGAAGACAGAGCGAATCCAGAGAGAGGAGAGAAAAGAAGGGCATTCGGAGAGAGGAGATAACAGAAGGTCATTGGGAGAGAGGAGAAGACAGAAGGTCATACAGAGAGAGGAGAGAACCGAAATGCATCCAGAGAGAGGGGAAGACAGAAGGGCATCCAGAGAGAGGAGAGGGTATAACAGCATCCAGAGAGAGGAGAGAACAGAACAGAATCCAGAGAGAGGAGAGAACAGAAAGCCAAACAGAGAGAAGAAAAGAAAGAAAGGCATCTAGAGAGAGGAGAGAACAGAAGGGCATTCAGAGAGAGGAGAGATTAGAAGGGCATCCATGGAGAGAGGTGTTGAGAAGGGCATCCAGAGAGAGGAGAAGTCAGAAATTAATCCAAAGAGAGTAGAGAACTGAAAAGCATGCAGAGAGGGGAGAAGACAGAAGGGCATCCAGGGAGAGGAGAGAACGTAAGGGTATCCACAGAGATGAGAGGACAGAGAGGCAGCCAGAGAGAGGAGAGGACAAAAAGGGAATCCTTAGGGAGGAGAGAACAGAAGAACATTAAGAGAGAGGAGAGGACAGAAGGCCATCCTGAGAGAGGAGAGGAAAGAAAGGCATCCAGATAGAGGAGTGTGAAGAAGGGCATCCCGAAGAGGAGAGAACAGCCGGGTATCTACAGAAATGAGAGAACAGAAGAGAATCCAGAAAAAGGAGAGAACAGAAGGGCATCCAGAGAGAGCAGAAGACTGAAGGATATCCAGAGAGAAAAGAGGAGAGAAGGGCATCCGGAGAGATGAAAAGACAGAAGGGCATCCAGAGAAAGGAGAGGACAGAAGGACATCCAGTGACAGGAGCAAACAGAAGGGAATCCATTGAGAGCAGAAGACAGAAGGGAAATTAGAATGAGGAGAGAATGGTAGGGCACCCAGAGAGAGGAGAAGACAGAAGGGCATCCAGAGAGAGGAGATTACAAAAGGGCATCCAGAGAGAGGAGAAGACAAAAAAAGAATCCAGAGAGAGGAGACAACAGAAGGGCATCTAGAGAGAGGAGAAGACAGAAGGGCATCCAGAGAGAGAAGAAAAGACAAGGGCATCCAGCGAAAGGACAAGACAGAAGGCAATCCAGAGAGAGGAGAGAACATAAGGGCATCCAGAGAGAGGAAAGAGCAGAAGGGCATCCAAAGAGAGGAGAAGACAGAAGGGCATGTGGAGAGAGGAGAGAACAGAAGGGCATCCAGAAAAAGGAGATAACAGAAGGTCACTCAAAGAGAGGAGAAGACAGAAGGGAATCCAGAGGGAGGAGAATACAGAAGGGAATCTGGAGATAGGAGAGAACAGAATGGCATTCAGAGACAGGAGAGAGCAGAAGGGCATACAGAAAGAGGAGAGAACATAAGGGTATCCAGAGAGAGGAGAAAACAGAAGGGTGTCCAGAGAGAGGAGAAAACAGAAGGGCATCCATATATAGGAGAATAGGGAAGGCATCCAGGTGGAGAAGAGGACCGATGAGCATCCTGAGAGAGGAGAGGACAGTAGGGTATTCAGGGAGAGAAGAGAACAGAAGGGCATGCAGAGAGAGGAGAGGACAGAAGAGCATCAAGAGAGAGGAGAGTACAGAAGGTCATTCAGAGGAAGGCGCAAACAAAAGGGCATCCACAGGGAGGAGAATACAGAAGGGCACCCAGAGAGAGGAGAGGACAGAAGGGCATCCAGAGATAAGAGGGAACTGAAGAGCATCCAGAGAGAGGAGAAACAGAAGGGCTTCCAGAGAGAGGAGAGCACATAAGCACATCTGGAAAGAGGAGAAGAAAGAAGGCATCTAGATGGAGAAGAGGACGGAGGGGCATACTGAGACAAGAGAGGACAGAAGTCCATCCAGGAGAGAAGAGAACAGAAGGGCATCCAGAAATAGGAGAAGAAAGAAGGGCATCAGGAAATAGGAGAAGACAGAAGGACAATCAGAGATAGGAGAGGACAGAATGGCCTCCAGAGAGAAGAGAAGGCAGAGGGCATCTAGAGAGAGGAGAGGAAAGTAGAGCATCCAGAGAAAAGGTTCAGAAGGCCATAAAGAGAGAGGAGAAAACAGAAGGGCATCCAGAAAGAGGTGAGTACAGAAGGGCATTCAGAGAGAAAAGAAGACAGAAGGGAATCTAGAGTGAGTAAAGAATTGTAGGGCATCGGGAGAGAGGAGAATACAGAATGGCATCCAGAGAGAGGAGATGACAGAAGGGCCTCCAGAGAGAGGAGAAATTAAAAAGCCAGTACAGAGATTGGAGAGAACAGACGGGCATCCAGTGAGAGGAGAGAACAGAACAGAATCCATAGAGAGGAGAGAGCAGAAGGGAATCCAAAGAGATGAGAAGACAAAAGGACATCTAGAGAGAGGAGAGAACAGAAGGGCATCCAGAGAGAGGAGAAGACAGAAGGAAATCCACAGAGAGGAGAGAAAAGAATGGCATCCAGAGAGATGAGAAGCCAGAAGAGATTTCAGAGAGAGGATAGAACAGAACAGAATCCAGAGAGAGGAGAGAGCAGAAAGATATCCAAAGAGAGGAGAAGACAAATGGGCATCTGGAATGATGAGAGAACAGAGGGCATCCAGAGAGAGGAGAGAGCAGAAGGGCATCCAGAGAGAGGAGAAAACAGAAAGGCATCTGGAGAGAGGAGAGAACAAAAGGGCATCCAGAGAGAGGTTTATAGACAGAAGTGCATCCGAGGAGGAGAGAAAATAGAAGGACATTCAGAATAGGAGAGAAGAGAACGGCATCCTGAAGGAGGAAAAAACAGAAGAGAATCCAGAGGGAGGAGAGTACAGAATGGAATTTGGAGAGAGGAGAAGACAGAAGGGCATCCAGAGAGGAGAGGACAGAAGAGCATCCGGAAAGAGAAGAGAACAGAAGGCATCCAGAGAGAGGAGAGAACAGAAGGGTATACATAGAGAGGAGAGGACGAAAGGGCATCCAGAGAGAGGAGACAACAGAAGGACATCCAGAGAAAGGTGAAGTCAGAAAGGCTTCCAGAGAGAGGAGAGGGCATAAGGACATCCCGAGATAAGAGAGAACAGAAGCACATCCAGAGAGATGAGAGAACATTAGAGAATCCAGAAAGAGGAGAGAACAAAAGCACATCCAGAGAGAGCAGAAGACTGAAGGACATCCAGAGAGAAGAGGATTGAAGTTCATCTGGAGATAGAAGAAGACAGAAGGGCATCCAGAGCGAGGAGAGGACAAAAGGGCATCCAATGAGAGGAGAGAACAGAATGGCATCTAGAGAGAAGAGAAGACAGAAGGATATCCAGAGTGAGGAGAAAATTGTCGGGCATCGAGAGAGAGGAGAAGACAGAAGGGTATTCAAAATGAGTAGAGAAAAGAATGGCATCCAGAGAGAGGAGAGTGCAGAAGGGCATCTAGAAAGAAGAGAAGACAGAAGTGCATCCAGAAGGAGAAGACAGAAGGGAATCCAGAGAGAGGAGAGAACAGAAGGGCATTCACAGAGAGAAGACAGAAGTGCATTCAGGGAGAGGAGAGAACAGAACGGAATCCAGAGAGGAGGAGAGCAGAAGGGCATCCAAAAAGAGGAGAAGACAGAAGGGCATCCTTAATGAGGAGAGAAAAAAGGGACATCCAAAGAGAGGGGAGAGCAGAAGGGCATCCAGAGAGAGGAGTAAACAGAAGGGCATCCTTAATGAGGAGAGAAAAAAGGGGCATCCAAAGAGAGGAGAGAACAGAGGGCATCCAGAGAGAGGAGAAGACAGAAGTGCATCCTTAATGAGGAGAGAAAAAAGGGGCATCCAACGAGAGGAGAGAGCAGAAGGGCATCCAAAAAGAGGAGAAGACAGAAGGGCATCCTTAATGAGGAGAGAAAAAAAGGGGCACCAAAGAGAGTACAGTAACAGAAGGGCATCCAGAGAGGAGAAGACAGAAGTGCATCAGGAGAGAGGAGAGAACAGAAGGGCATCCAGAAAAAAGGAGAGAACAGAAGGGTATCCAGAAGGAGGAGAAGACAGAAGGGAATTCAGAGAGAGGAGAGAACGGAAGGGCATCAGAGTGAAGAGAAAGCGGAAGGGAATCCAGAGAGGAGAGGACAGAAGAGCATCCGGAAAGAGAAGAGAACAGAAGGGCATCCAGAGAGAGGAAACAACAGAAGGCATCCAGAGAGAGGAAGAAGACACAA
>NW_023045679.1:0-18683 GCF_011762505.2 Arvicanthis niloticus | reverse complement strand
ACAGAGAGGCATCCAGAGAGACTAGAGGGCAGAAGGACATCTAGAGAGAGGATGGAAGAGAATGACATCCAGTGAGAGGAGAAGACAAAAAGCAAATCCAGAGAGAGGAGAAAACAGAGAGACATCCAGAGATAATAGAGGACAGAAGGCACCAGAAAGAGGAGAGTGAAGAAGGGCATCCAGAGACACGACAGGACAGAAGGGCATCCAGAGAGAGGTTAGGACAGAAGGGCATCCAGAGAGAGGAGAGTGAAGGAGGGAAGCGGAGAGAGGAGAGGGCAGAAGGGGTCAAGAGAGCGGAGAGAACAGAAAGCCATCCAGTGAGAGGAGGAAGAAAGAAGGGGCATCCATTGAGATAACAGGTCAGAAGGGCATCCAAAAGAGGTGGAAGAGAACAGAAGGGCATGCAGAGAGAGGAGAAGATAGAAACACATCCACAGAGAGAAGAGAACAGAAGGGCATCCAGAGAGCAGAGTAGACAGAAGGCATCCAGGGAGAGTAGAGAAAAGAATGGTATCCAGAGAGCGGAAAACACTGAAGAAACATCCAGAGAGAGGAGAGAACATAATAGCATCCAAGAGGAATAGAGGACAAAATGCATGAAGAGAGAGCAAGAGAACAGAAGGGTATCCAGAAAGAGAAGAATACAGAAGGGCATCTGAGATAGGAGAAGACAAAAGGGCATCCAGAGAGAGGAGAAGACAGAATGGCATTCATGAGACAAGGGAGAAAAGAGGGCATCCAGAGAGAGGAGAGGGCAGAAGGACATCCACAGAAAAGAGTAAAGGAAGGCCATACAGAGATAGGAGAGACAGAGGGCATCTAGATAGAGGAGAGAAAAGAAGGCATCCAGAGAGATGAGCGAACAGAAAAGGCATCCAGCCGAGAGAGGAGAAAACAGAATGGCATCCAGAAAAGAAGAGAGAACAGTAAGGCCATCCAGAGAGAGGAGAAGACAGAAGTGCATCCAGAGAGAGGAAGTAACAGAATGGCATCCACAATGCGGAGGAGAACTGAAGCCCATCCAGAAGAAAGAGAAGACAGAAGGGCATCCAGAGAGAGAGAGTGAAGAAGGGTATCCAGAGAGAGGAGAGGACAGAAGGGATCCAGAGAGAGGAGTGAACAGAAAGTGAGCCAGAGAGAGCAAAAGACAGAATGGAATCTAGAGAGAGGATGAGAACAGAAGGAAATTCCAGAGACAGGAGAGATAAGAAGGGCATCCATGGAGAGGAAAAGTTCAGAAGGGCTCCAGAAGAGGGAAGACAGAATCACGTTCACAGAGAGGAGAGTACTGGAAGGAATCCAGAGAGTGGGAGAAGACAGAAGGGAATCCAGAGATAGGAGAGAACATAAGGGCATCCAGAGAGATGAGAGGAAAGAAGTTCATGTAAAGAGGAGAGAACAAAAGGGGCATCCAGAGAGAAGTGAAGCGAAAGGCATCAGAGAGAGAAGACAGTAGGGGCATGGCCGAGAGAGTAGAGGACAGAGGGGCATCAAGAGAGAGGAGAGTACAGAAGGATATCCAGAGAGAGGAGGAACAGAAGGGCATCTAGAGTGAGCAGAGAACAGAAGTGACTGAAGAAAAACAAGAAGACAGAAGGGCATTGGGGATAGAAGAAGACATAAGGGCATCCAGAGAGAGGAGAGGACAGAATGGCATCCAGAGAGAAGAGAAGGCGAAGGGCATACAGAGAGAGGAGAGAAAATTAGGACATGCAGAGAGAAAAGAAAGACAGAATGGAATGTACATTGAGCATTGAATTGTAGGGCATACAGAGAGAGGAGAAGACAGAAGGACTCGGAAGAGAGGAGAGCAAGAGAAGGGCATCAGGAGAGAGGAGAAGACAGAAGGGCAACCAGAGAGAAAAGATGAAAGATGGCACCAGAGACAACAGAAGAAAAAAGGGAATCCATAAAGGGGAAAGAACAGAGGGTAATCCAGATAAAGGAGATGACAGAAGGGAATCAAGAGAGAGGAGAAACAGAACAGAATCCGGAGAGAAGAGAGGCAGAAGGGCATCCAGAAAGTGGAGAAGACAGAAGGGCATCTGGAGAAAGGAGAAAACTGAAGGGCATCCAGAGAGAGGAGAGAGCAGAAGGGCATCCAGAGAGAGGAGAAAACAGAAGGGCATCCAGAGAGAGGAGAGAAAAGAAGGGCATCCAGAAAGAGGAGAGAACAGAATGGCATCCAGAAGGAGGAGAAGACAGAAAGGAATCCAGAGAGAGGAGAAGAGACTGGCATTCAGAGAGAGGAGAAGACAGAAGGGCATCCAGAGAGGAGAGGACGAAAGGGCATCCCGAAAAGGAAGAGAACAGAAGGGCATCCAGAGATAGGAGAGAACAGAAGGGCATCCAGAGAGAGAAGAGGACATAAGGGTATCCAGAGAGAGGAGAGGACAGAAGGTCATCCAGAAAGAAAAAGAAGACAAGAGAGAAGCAGAGAGACAAGACAACAGAAGGGCATAGGGTGAGAGGAGTAGACAGAAGGGCATCGAGATAGAGAAGAGGACAGAAGAGGCTCCAGAGAGAGGAGGAGACAGAAGGGCATCCAGAGAAAGGAGACGGAAGAAGGTGCATCCAAGAGAGAGGAGATTACAAAAGGCATCCAGAGAGGGAGAAGACAGAAGGGCATCCAGATAGAGGAGGAAAAAGAAGGGCATCCAGAGAGAGGAGAGAGCAGAAGGGCATCTTGATAAAGGAGAAGACAGAATGGCATCCAGAAAAGGAGAAAAACAGAAGGGCATCCAGAAAGAGTAGAGAACAGAAGGGCATCAAGACAGAGGAGAGGATGAGAATGGAATCCAGAGAAAAGAGAGGACAGAAGGGAATCCAGAGAGAGGAGAAGACAGAAAACACATCCACAAAGAGGGGAGAACAGAAGGGCATTCAGAGAGCAGAGAAAGACAGAAGAACATCCAGAGAGAGTAGAGTATAGAACAGAAGGTTATCCAGAGAGCAGAGAATACAGAAGAACATAAGAGACAGGAGGAACATAAGGGCATCCAGAGAGAATAGAGGACATAAGGGTATGAAATGAGAGCAGAGATCCAAATGGTATCCAGGAAAGAGAGAAAGACAGAAGGGCATCCAAAGATTGGAGAGTGCAGAACGGAATCCAGAAGGAGGAGAAGACAGAAGGGAATCCATAGAGAGGAGAGAACAGAATGGCATTCGAGAGAGGAGAAGAACGGAAGGGCATCCATAGTGGAGAGGACAGAAGGGCTTCTGGGAAAGAGAAGAGAACAAAAGGCATCCAGAGAGAGTCGAGAAAAGAAGGGCACAGAGAGAGTAGAGACACAAAGGCATCCAGAGATAGGAGAGATCATAAGGGCATCTAGAGAGAGGAGAGAACAGAAGGGTATTCATAGAGAGAAAGGAAAAAGGGCATCCAAAAGGAGGAGAGAATAAAAGGGAATCCAGAGAAATGAGAAGACAGAAAGGGAGAGTTCATAAGGACATTCCCGAGAGAAGAGAGAACAGAAGCACATCCTGAGAGATGAGTGAACATTAGAGAATACAGAAAGAACAAAGAACAGAAGCCAAACCAGAGAGAGCAGAAGACCGAAGGACATCCAGAGAGATAAGAGGACAGAATTGCATCCAAGTGAGAGGAGAGAACAGAAGGGCATCTAGAGACAAGCGAAGACGAGAAGGATATCCGAGTGAGAAGAAAATTGTCTGGATCGAGAGAGTGGAGAAGACAGAAGGCATTGGGAGAGATGAGAGAACAGAACTGCATAGGGAGAGAGGAGAAGACAGAAGGGCATCAAGAGGGAGGAGAGGACAGAAGGGCATCCAGAGAGAGGAGAGGACAGAAGGGCATCCAGAAAGAGGAGAGAACAGAAGGGCATCCAGAGACATGAGAGAACAGAGGAGTGCATCCAGAGAGAATAGAGGAAAAGAAGGGCATCTAGAGAGAGGATGGAAAGGACGGCATCCAGTGAGAGGAGGAGACAAAAAGGGAATCCAGAGAGAGCAGAGAACAGAAAGGGCATCCAGAGAGAGTAGAGGACAGAAGCACATCCAGAGAGACACAAGGAGGACGAAGGGCATCCAGAGAGATGAGGAGTGAAAAAGGACAATCGAGAGAGAGGAGAGGAGAGAAGGATCCAGAGAGAGGAAAAAACAGAGAGCCATCCAGATATAGGAGAACACGAAGGGCAATCCATGGAGAGAAGAGGTCAGAAGGGCATCCAGAGAGAGGAGAGTACATAGAGGCATCCCGAGATATTAGAGGACAGAAGGTCATCCAGAGGAGAAGAGAGGAAGAAGGCATCCAGAGAGATGTTTAGGCAGAAAGAGCATCCAGAGAGAGGAGAGTGAAGGAGGGCATCCAGAGAGAGGAGAGGACATAAGAGATCAAGAGAGAGGAGAGAAACAGAAAGCCATCCAGAGAAAGGAGACGACAGAAGGGCATCCATGGAGATAACTGGTCAGAAGGGCATCCAGAGAGAGGAGAGAACAGAAGGGCATGCAGAGAGAGGAGAAGACAGAAAACATATCCACAGAGAGAAGAGAACAGAAGGTCATCAGAGAGCAGAGAAGACAGAAGGGCATCCAGAGATAGTAGATAATAGAATGGTATCAAGAGAGCGGAGAAGACTGAAGAACACCCAGAGAGATAAGAGAACCTAAGGGCATCCAGAGAGAAAGAGAGGAAAGAATGGCATGAAGAGAAGGCAGAGAACAGAAGGGTATACAGAAAGAGGAGAAGACAAAAGGGCATCTGGAGATAGGAGAAGACAAAAGGGCATCCAGAGAGAGGAGAGGACAGAATGGCCTTCATGAGAGAAGAGAGAAAGAAGGGCATCCTGAGAGAGGAGAGGGCAGAGGGCATCAGACCACAAAAAAAGTAAACAGAGTAAGGAAGCCATACAGAGAGAGAAGAAGACAGAAGGCATCTAGATAGAGGAGAGAACAGAAGGGTGTCTAGAGAGAGGATGAGAACAGAAGGGCATCCGGAAAGAGGAGAAGAGCGAAGGAATCCAGATGGAGAAGAGGACAGATGGTCATCCTGAGAGAGGAGATGACAGAGGGGCATCGAGGGAGAGAAGAGAACAGAAGGTCTTTTAGAGCAAGGTAAGACATAATGAATCCAGAGAGAGGAGAGAACAGAAGGGAACACAGAGAGGGGGAGTTGCAGAAGGGCATCAGAGAGAGAAGAGGACACAACGGCATCCAGAGAGAGGAGAGAACAGAATAGCATTAAGAGAGAGGAGAGAATAGAAGGGTATCCATAGCGTGGAGAGGACAAAAGGATATCCAGAGAGAGGAGAGAACAGAAGAGAATCCAGAGAGAGGAGAGACAGAAGGGCATCCAGAGAGAGGAGAGTGACATAGGTCATCCATTGAGACGAGAGATCAGAAGGGCATTTAGAAAGAGGAGAGACAGAAGACATCCAGAGAGAGGAGAGACAGAAAAACACATTAACAAAGAGGGGAGAACAGAAGGGCATCCAGAGAGCAGAGAAGACAGAAGGCATCCGGGGAGAGTAGAGAATAGAACGGTATCCAGAGAGCAGAGAAGTCAGAAGAACATCCAGAGAAACAAGAGAACAGAAGGGCATCCAGAGAAGAAAAGAGGACAGAAGGGCATCCAGGGAGAATAGAGGACAGAAGGGCATCCAGTAACAGGAGAGGACAGAATGTATCAGAGAGAGAGGAGAGAACAGAAATCCATCCAGAGAAAGGAGAAGACAGAAGGGCATCCAGGAGAGAGAGGTCAGGATGGGACTCCAGAGACAGGAGAGCACAGAAGGGCATCCAGAGAGAGGAGAAGACAGAAACACATCCACAGAGAGGGGAGAACAGACGGGAATTTAGAGAGCAGAGAAAACAGAAGGGCATCCAGGGAGTGTAGAGAATAGAACAGTATCCAGAGAGCTGAGAAGACAGAAGAACATCCAGAGAGAGGAGAGAACAGAAGGGCATCCAGAGAGAATAGAGGACAGAAATGTATCTAGATAGAGGAGATAAGAGAAGGGCATCCAGAGAGAGGAGAAGACAAAAAGGGAATCCAGAGAGAGAAGAGAACAG
The DNA here is from genome assembly GCF_011762505.2 of Arvicanthis niloticus. Classification (NCBI taxonomy): domain Eukaryota; kingdom Metazoa; phylum Chordata; class Mammalia; order Rodentia; family Muridae; genus Arvicanthis; species Arvicanthis niloticus. The sequence continues at coordinate 12,647 of NW_023045679.1, read as the reverse complement.
AAGGGCATCCAGAGATAGGAGAGAACAGAAGGCATCCAAAGAGAGAAGATGACACAAGGGCATCCAGAGAGAGGAGAGAACAGAATGGCACCGAGTGAGAGGAGAGAAGAGAAGGGCATCCAGAAGAGAAGAAGACAGAAGGGCATGCAGAGGAGAAGAGAGGACAGAAGGGCATCAAGAGAGAGTAGAGAAAGAAGGGCAACCAGAGGGAGGAGAGAACAGAAGGGCATCAAGAGAGAGGAGAGAACAGAAGGACATCCAGAGGAGGAGAGTGAAGAAGGGCATCCAGAGAGAGGAGACTGACAGAAGGCCATCCATAAGGAGTTATGAGAGCAGAAGGAGACCAGAGAGAGGAGAAGACAGATGGGCATCCAGAGAAATGAGAGGATAGAAGGGCATCCAGAGAGAGGAGAAACAGAAGGGCATCCAGAAAGACGAGAGAACAGAGGGCATCTGTAAATAGGAGAAGAATGGAGGCATGCAAATGAAGAAGATGACAGATGGGCATCCTGAGAGAAGAGAGGACAGAAGGGCATTCAGGGAGAGTATAGCACAGAAGAGCATTCAGAGAGAGGAGAAGACAGAAGGGAATCCAGAGAGAGCAGAGAACAGAAGGGCATCCAGAAATAGGAGAAGACAGAAGGGCATCAGGAGATAGGAGAAGACAGAAGGTCATCCAGAGAGAGGAGGAGACAGAATTTCCTCCAGAGAGAAGGCAGAGCAGCAAGGGCATTCACAGAGAGAAGAGAAAGAAGGGCATCCACATAAAATAGTACAGAAGGCCAACAGAGAGAGGGAGGAGACAGAAGGGCATCTAGATATAGAAGAGAACAGAAGGGCATCCAGCAAAAAGGAGAGAACAGAAGGCTTTCAGAGAAGGAGAAGACAGAGCGAATCCAGAGTGAGGAGAGGATAAAACTACATCCAGAGAGAGGAGAAGACAGAAGGGAATGCCGAGAGAGGAGAAGTACAGAAAGGCATCCAGAGAGAGAGAGAGCACAAGGGCATCCAGAGAGAGGAAATACAGAAGGGCATCCAGAGAGAGGAGAAAACAGAAGTACATCCAGAAAGTGGAGAAGACAGAAGGGAAGATGGTGAGAAAGAGAGAACAGAACTGCATAGAGAGAGAGAAGACAGAAGGGATCCAGAGAGAGGAGAAGAAAGAAGGCATCCAGAGAGAGGAGAAGACAGAAGAGTAATCCATAAAGAGGAGAGAACAGAAGGGGATCCAGAGAGAGGAGAAAGACAGACGGGATCCCGAAAGAGGAGAGAACAGAAGGGAATTTAGAGAGAGGAGAGAGCAGAAGGGCATCCAGAGAGAGTAGAGGACAGAAGGGCATCCATAGAGAGGAGAGAACAGAAGGGCATCAAGAGAGATGAGAGAGCAGAAGGGCATCCAGAGAGAGGAGAAAGAGAAGGCATCCGGAGGACAATAGAACAGAAGTGCACCCAGTGATAGGAGAATACAGAAGTACATCCCTGGAGAGGAGAGAAAAGAAAGGCATTCAGAAGAGGAGAGTAAAGAAGGCATCCAGAATGAGGAGAAGGCAGAGGGAATCCCGAGAGAGGATGAGATCAGAAGGGCATTCGGAGAGAGGAGAAGACAGAAGGGCATCAGAGATGAGAGGACAAAATGGCATATCAGAAGAGAAGAGAACAGAAGGGCATCCAGGGAGAGGAGAGAACAAAACGGAAATCCAGTGAGAGGAGAGAGAAGAAGGGCACCCAAAAGAGGAGAAGTCAGAAGGGTATCCAGAATGAGGAGAGACAAAGAAGAGCATCCAGATAGAGGGAGAGAGCAGAAGGGCATCCAGAGAGAGGAGAAAAGAGAATGACATCTGGAGAGAAGAGAGAACCGAAGGGCATCTAGAGAGAGTAGAGAGCAGAAATGCATCCAGAGAGAGGAGAAAACAGATGGCCATCCGGAGAGAGAGAGAGAACAGAAGGGCATCCGAAAGAGGGGAGAACAAAATCACATCCAGAAGGGGGAGAAGTCAGAAGAGAATCTAGAGATAGAGAAGAGACTGGCATTCGGAGAGAGGAGAAGACAGAAGGGCATCAGGGAAAGAGAAGAGAACAGAACGGCATCCAGAAGATAGGAAGCAGACCAGAAGGGCATCCAAGGAGAGAATGAGGACACAAGGGCATCCAGAGAGAGGAGAGAACAGAAGGGCCTCCAGAGAGAAGACGAGCAGAAGGGCATCAAGCGAGAGGAGAGTGAAGAAGGGCATCCAGAGAGTGGAGAGGACAGAAGGGAACCAGAGAGAGGAGAAAACAGAAAGCCACCCAGAGAGAGAACAAACAGATGGGCATCCATAAAGAGAAGAGGACAGAAGGGCATCCAGAGAGAGGAGAGAACAGAAGGGCATAAAGAGAGAGGAGAATACAGAAACATATCCACAGGAGTAGGAACAGAGGGTATCCATAGAGCAGGAAGACAGAAGGGGCTCGGGAGACAGAAGAAGACAGAAGGGCATCCCAACAGAGAGAGAGACAGAATGGTCTCCAGAGAGAAGAGAGAGCAGAAGGGCATCCAGAGAGGGGAGAGGGCAGAAGTGCATCCACAGAAAAGAGCAAAAGAAATCCATACAGAGAGAGGAGAAGACAGAAAGGGCATCTAGATAGAGGAGCAAACACAAGGCCATCTACAGAGATTAGAGAACAGAAGGGCATCGAGAGAGCGGAGAAGACAGAAGTGCTTCCAGAGATAGGAGAGAACAGAAGGGATCTGGAAAGAGGAGAAAAGAGAAGGCATCTAGATTAGAAGAGGACAGACTGGCATCCTGAGAGACAAGAGGACAAAAGGGCATCAGGGAGAGAAGAGAACAGAAAGGCATCTAGAGAGAGGAGGAAGGAAGAATGGAATCCAGAGAGATGAGAGAGCAGAAGGGCATCCACAGAGAGAAGACACAAGGGCAATCAGAGAGCGGAGAGAACACCAGGGCATTCAGAGAGAGGATAGATCAGAAGGGTATTCAGAGATTGGAGTAGAAAAAATAGCATGCAGAGAAAGGAGAGAATAGAAGGCCATCTAGAGAAAGGACAAAGAGAAGGGCATCCAAAAAGAGGAGAAGTCAGAAGAGCATCCAGAATGAGGAGAAGAACAGAAGGGGATCCAGAGAGAGGAGAAGACAGAAGAGTACCCATAAAGAGGAAAGAACAGAAGGGATCCAGAGAGAGGAGAAGACAGACGGGAATCCTGAGAGAGGAGAGAACAGAAGGGAATTTAGAGAGAGGAGAGAGCAGAAGGGCATACAGAGAGAGTAGAGGGACAGAAGGGCATCCAGAGAGAGGATGAGAACAGAAGGGCATCAAGAGAGATGAGAGAGCAGAAGGGCATCAAGAGAGAGAAGAAAAGAGAAGGGCATCCAGAGAAATAGAAACAGAAGTGCACCCAGTGATAGACAATACATAAGTGCATACCGAGAGAGGAGAGAACAGAAAGGCATCCAGAAAGAGGAGAGAACAGTAGGCATCAGAAGTAGGAGAAGGCAGAAGGGAATCCTGAGTGATGAGAGATCAGAAGGGCATTCGGAGAGAGGAGAAGACAGAATGGCATCCAGAGAGGAGAGGACAGAAAAGCATCCCGGAAGAGAATGAGACAGAAGGGCATCAGGAGAGGATGAGAACAAAACGGAATCCAGTGAGAGGAGAGGAGAAGAAGGGCACCCAAAAGAGGAGAATTCAGAAGGGTATCCAGAATGGAGGAGAAAAGAAGAGCATCCAGATAGAGGAGAGAGCAGAAGGGCATCCAGGAGAGAGGAGAGACCCGAAGGGCATCTGGAGAGAGGAGAGAACCGAAGGGCATCCAGAGAGAGGAGAGAGCAGAAAGGCATCCAGAGAGAGGAGAAACTGAAGGCATCCGGAGAGAGGAGAGACAGAAGATCATCCAGAAAGAGGAGAGAACAGAATGCATCCATATGGTGGAGAAAGACAGAAGGGAGTCCGGAGATAGAGAAGAGACGAGCATTCGGAGAGAGGAGAAGAAAGAAAGGCATCCAGAGAGGAGAGGACAGAAGGACATCCGCAAAAGAAGGAACAGAAGGCCATCCAGAGATAGAAGAGAACAGAAGGGCATCCAAAGAGAGAAGAGGACACAAGGGCATCCAGAGAGAGGAGAGAACAGAAGGGCCTCCAGAGAGAAGAGAGAGCAGAAGGGCATCCAGAGAGGAGGAAAGTGAAGAAGGGCATCCAGAGAGTGGAGAGGACAGAAGAGATCCAGAAAGAGGAGAGACACAAAAACCCATCCAGAGAGGAGAAGACAGAAGGGCATCCATGGAGAGAGGCGGTCAGAAGTGGCACCAGAGAGAGGAGAGAACAGAAGGGCATCCAGAAAGAGGAGAGAACAGTAGGGCATCAGAAGTAGGAGAAGGCAGAAGGGATCCTGAGTGATGAGAGATCAGAAGGGCATTCGGAGAGAGGAGAAGACAGAAGGGCATCCAGAGAGGGGAGGACAGAAGGGCATCCCGGAAGAGAAGAGAACAGAAGGGCATCCAGGGAGAGGAGAGAACAAAACAGAACTCAGTGAGAGGAGAGAGCAGAAGGGCCACCAAAAAGAGGAGAGTCAGAAGGGTATCCAGAATGAGGAGAGAAAAGAAGAGCATCCAGATAGAGGAGAGAGCAGAAGGCATCCAGAGAGAGGAGAACACAGAAGGGCATCCGGAGAGAGGAGAGACGAAGGGCACCAGAGAGAGGAGAGAGCAGAAATGCATCCAGAGAGAGGAGAAAGTGAAGGGCATCCGGAGAGAGGAGAGAACAGAAGATCATCAGAAAGAGGAGAGAACAGAATGCATCATATGGTGGAGAAGACAGAAGGGAGTCCGGAGATAGAGAAGAGACGAGCATTCGGAGAGAGGAGAAGAAAGAAAGGCATCAAGAGAGGAGGGACAGAAGGACATCCGCAAAAAGAAGAGAAACAGAAGGGCATCAGAGATAGGAAGAGAACAGAAGGGCATCCAAAGAGAGAAGAGGACACAAGGGCATCCAGAGAGAGAAGAGAACAGAAGGGCCACAGAGAGAAGAGGAGAGCAGAAGGGCATCAGAGAGAGGAAAGTGAAGAAGGGCATCCAGAGATTGGAGAGGACAGAAGAGACTCCGAAAGAGGAGAGAACACAAACCATCCAGAGAGGAGAAGACAGAAGGGCATTCATGGAGAGAAGAGGTCAGAAGTGCATCCAGAGAGAGGAGAGAACAGAAGGGCATCCAGAGAGAGGAGAATACAGAAACACATCCACAGAGAGAAGGGAACAGAAGGGCATCCAGAGTGCAGAGAAAACCAGGAGGGGCATCGGGAGATAGAAGAATACAGAAGGGCATCCAGAGAGAAGAGAGGACAGAATGCCTACAGAGAGAAGAGAGAGCAGAAGGGCATCCAGGGAGAGGAGGAGGGCAGAAGGCATCCACAGAAAAGAGTCAAAAAGGCCATACAGAGTGAGGAGAAGGCAGAAGGGCATCTAGATAGAGGAGCGAAAAGAAGGGCATCTAGAGAGAGGAGAGTACAGAAGGGCATCAGGAAAGAGGAGAAAAGAGAAGCATCTTCACCTAGAAGAGGAACGACAGGCATCCTGAGAGACGATAGGACAGCAAGGCCATCCAGGAGAGAAGAGAACAGAAAGGCATCCAGAGAGAGGAGAAGGCAGGAACGAAATCCAGAGAGAGGATGAGAACAGAAAAGCATCCAGAAGAGAGGAGAATACGAAGTGCATCCCGAGAGAGGAGAGAACAGAAGGGCATCCAGAAAGAGGAGAGAACATAAGGGCATCCAGAAGGAGGAGAAGACAGAAGGGAATCATGAGAGAGGAGAGAAAAGAAGGGCATTCGGAGAGAGAAGACAGAAGGGCATCCAGAGTGGAGAGGACAGAAGGGCATCCAGAGAGAGGAGAAGACAAAAGGGAATCCCATAGGAGGAGAGAACAGAAGGGCATCCAGAGAGCGGAGGGAAGACAGAAGTGCAATGGAGAGAGGAGAGAACAGAAGGACATATGGAAAGAGGAGCGAATAGAAAGGCATCCTGAAGGAGGAGAAAAACAGAAGAGAATCCAGAGAGAGGACGAGAGCAGAAGGGCATATGGAGAGAAGTTGAAAACAGAAGGGCATCCAGAGAGGAGATGTCAGAAGAGCATCAGGAAGAGAAGAGAAACAAAGGGATCAGAGAGAAGAGAAACAGAAGGGCATCCAGAGAGAGTAGAGAACAAAAGGGTATCCATTTAGAGAGGAGAGGACAAACGCGCATCCAGTGTGAGGAGAGAACAGTAGGGCATCCGAGAAAGAAGACAGAAAGGCATCCAGAGAGAGGATGAGGACATAAGGACATCCCAGAGAGAGGGAGAACAGAAGAACATCTAGATAGAGGAGAGAACATTAGAGAATCCAGAAAGAGAGAGAACAAAAGCACATCCAGAGAAGCAGAAGACTGAAAGGACGTCCATAGAGAAGAGCGACTGAAGGACATCCGGAGAGAGAAGATAGAAAGGCATCCAGAGAGAGGGAGAGGACAGAATGGCGTCCAGTGAGAGGAGTGAAGAGAATAGCATCAAGAGAGAAGCGAGACAGAACGATATCAAGAGGAGGAGAAAATTGTTGGACATCCCAGAGAGGGGAGAAAACAGAAGGCATCCAAATGAGGAGAGAAAAGAAGGGCATACAGAGAAAGGACGAATGCAGAAGGGCATTCCAGAGAGAGGAGAAAACAGGAAGGGCATCCAGAGAGAGGACGAGCAACAGACTGGCATACAGAGAGAGGAGAAAGAGAGAAGTGCAAACAGAAGCAGGACAAAACCGACGGAATCCCGAGAGAGGAGAGAACAGAAGGACATTTTGAGAGAGAGAAGACAGCAGGGCATCAAGAGATTAGAGGACAGAAGGGCATCCCAAGAGAAGAGAAGAGTAGGGCACCAGAAAGAGGAGAGAACAGAATGGAATCCAGAGAGAGGAGAGAGCAGAAGGCATCCAATGAGAAATAGAAGACAGAGGGCATCCAGATGAGCAAAAACAGACGGGCATCAAGGAGAGGAAAAGCAGACGGCATCCACAGAGAGGAGAAAAACAGAATGGCATCCGGAGAGGGAGGAGAAACAGAAGAGCATCCAGAGAGAGGAGAATACAGAAGTGCATCCCGAGAGAGGAGAGAACAGAAGGGCATCCAGAATGAGGAGAGAACTGAAAGGCATCCAGAAGGAGAAGACAGAAGGGAATCCAGAGTGTGGAGAGAAGAGAACGGCATTCGGAGAGAGGAGAGACAGAAGGGCATCCAGAGGGGAGAGGACAGAAGAGCATCGGAAAGAGAAGAGAACAAAGAGCATCCAGATAGAGGAGAGAACAGAAAATCATCCAGAGAGAGAAGAGGACACAAGGCATCCAGAGAGAGTAGAGAACAGAGGGTCCAGAGAGAGTAGAGAAACAGAAGGGTATACCAAAATGAGGAGAGAACAAAAGGGCATCCAGAGAGAGGAGAGAGCAGAAGGCATCCAGAGAAAGGAGAAGACAGAAGGGCATCCAGAGAGAGGAGAGGACATAAGGACATTCAGAGAGAAGATGAGAACAGAGGCACATCTAGAGAGATTTGAGAACATTACAGAATCCAGAAAGAGGAGATTACAGAAGCCCATCCAGAGCGAGCAGCAAGACTGAAGGACATCAGAGAAAGAAGAGGACTAAGGTCATCAGGAGAGAGTAGAAGACAGAAAGGCATCCAGAGAGAGGAGAGGAGAGGACGGAATGGCATCCAGCGATGGGAGAGAAAAGAAGATCATAAAGAGAGAAGAGGAGAAAGAAGGATATCAGAGTGAGGCGAAAATTGTCAGGCATCCAAGAGAGAGGAGAAGACAGAAGGGCATCGGGAGAGACTAGGAACAGAAGGGCATAGGAGAGAGGAGAAGAGAGAAGGGCATCCAGAGAGAGGAGAAGAGAGAAGGGCATCCAGAGAGAGAGATGAGATCAGAAGGGCATCCAGAGAGAAAAGAGAACAGAAGGACATCCAGAGAGAGGAGCGTACTGAAAGCATCCAGAGGTAGCAGAATACAGATGGGCACCAAAAGAGAGGAAGAGAATCAGAACGGCATCCGTAAATAGGATAAGAGAGGAGCATCCAGTTGGAGAAGTGGACTGATTGGCATCCTGGAGAGGAGAGGACAGAAGCGCAATCATGAGAGAAGAGAACAGAAGGCCATCCTGAGAGTGGAGAGGACAGAAGGGTATCTAGAGAGAGCAAAGAACAGAAGGGCATCAAGAGAGAGGAGAAGACAGAAGGGAATCCAGAGAGAGGAGAGGACTGAAGGGCATCCAGAGAGAGGAGAGAACAGAAGGGCATCCAGAGAGAGGAGAAGACAGAAGGGAAGTCGGTGAGATGAGAGAACAGAAGGGCATAGGGAAAGAGATGAAGACAGAAGGTCATATGGATAGAGGAGAGAATTGAAGGGCATCCAGAAAGAGGAGATAACAGAAGGGCATCTAGTGAAGGAGAAGACAGAGCGAATCCAGAGAGAGGAGAGAATAGAAGGGCATTCAGAGAGAGGAGAGAACAGAAGGTCATTGGGAGAGAGGAGAAGACAGAAGGTCATACAGAGAGAGGAGAGAACAGAAATGCATCCAGAGAGAGGAAAAGACAGATGGGCATCCAGAAAGAGGAGAGGATATAACAGCATCCAGAGAGAGGATAAGATAGAAGGGAATCCAGAGAGAGGAAAGAACAGAAAGCCATCCAGAGAGAAGAAAAGATGGAAGCGCATCTAGAGAGAGGAGAGAACAGAAGGGCATTCAGAGAGAGGAGAGATTAGAAGGGCATACATGGAGAGAGGTGTTTGAGAAGGGCATCAGAGAGAGGAGAAGTCAGAAATTAATCCAAAGAGAGGAGAGAACTGAAAGGCATCCAGAGAGCGGAGAAGACAGAAGGGCATCCAGGGAGAGGAGAGAACGTAAGGGTATCCACAGAGATGAGAGGACAGAGAGGCAGCCAGAGAGAGGAGAGGACAAAAAGGGAATCCTTAGGGAGGAGAGAACAGAAGAACATTAAGAGAGAGGAGAGGACAGAAGGCCATCCTGAGAGAGGAGAGGAAACGAAAGGCATCCAGATAGAGGAGTGTGAAGAAGGGCATCCCGAAGAGGAGAGAACAGCCGGGTATCTACAGAAATGAGAGAAAACAGAAGAGAATCCAGAAAAGGAGAGAACAGAAGGGCATCAGAGAGAGCAGAAGACTGAAGGATATCCAGAGAGAAAAGAGGACAGAAGGGCATCCGGAGAGATGAAAAGACAGAAGGCATCCAGAGAAAGGAGAGGACAGAAGGACTCCAGTGACAGGAGCAAACAGAAGGGAACCATTGAGAGGCAGAAGACAGAAGGGAAATTAGAATGAGGAGAGAATGGTAGGGCACCCAGAGAGAGGAGGAAGGACAGAAGGCATCCAGAGAGAGGAGATTTACAAAAGGGCATCCAGAGAGAGGAGAAGACAAAAAAAGAATCCAGAGAGAGGAGACAACAGAAGGGCATCTAGAGAGAGGAGAAGACAGAAGGGCATCCAGAGAGAGAAGAAAAGACAAGGGCATCCAGCGATAAGGACAAGACAGAAGGCAATCCAGAGAGAGAGGAAGAACATAAGGGCATCCAGAGAGAGGAAAGAGCAGAAGGGCATCAAAGAAGAGGAGAAGACAGAAGGGCATGTGGAGAGAGGAGAGAACAGAAGGGCATCCAGAAAAAGGAGATAACAGAAGGTCACTCAAGAGAGGAGAAGACAGAAGGGATCCAGAGGGAGGAGAATACAGAAGGAATCTGGAGATAGGAGAGAACAGAATGGCATTCAGAGACAGGAGAGAGCAGAAGGGCATACAGAAAGAGGGAGAACATAAGGGTATCCAGAGAGAGGAGAAAACAGAAGGTGTCCAGAGAGAGGAGAAAACAGAAGGGCATCCATATATAGGAGAATAGGGAAGGCATCCAGGTGGAGAAGAGGACCGATGAGCATCCTGAGAGAGGAGAGGACAGTAGGGTATTCAGGGAGCGAAGAGAACAGAAGGGCATGCAGAGAGAGGCGAGGACAGAAGAGCATCAAGAGAGAGGGAGAGTACAGAAGGTCATTCAGTAGGAAGGCGCAAACAAAAGGGCCAATCCACAGGGAGGAGAATACAGAAGGGCACCCAGAGAGAGGAGAGGACAGAAGGGCATCCAGAGATAAGAGGGAACTGAAGAGCATCCAGAGAGAGGAGAAACAGAAGGGCTTCCAGAGAGAGGAGGAGCACATAAGCACATCTGGAAAGAGGAGAAGAAAGAAGGCATCTAGATGGAGAAGAGGACGGAGGGGCATACTGAGACAAGAGAGGACAGAAGTCATCCAGAGAGAGAGAAACAGAAGGCATCCAGAAATAGGAGAAGAAAGTAGGGCATCAGGTGATAGGAGAAGACAGAAGGTCATCCAGAGATAGGAGAGGCCAGAATGGCCTCCAGAGAAAAGAGAAGGCAGAGGGCATACAGAGAGAGGAGAGGAAAGTAGAGCATCCACAAAAGAGCACAAAAGGCCATAAAGAGAGAGGAGAAAACAGAAGGGCATCCAGAAAGAGGTGTGAACAGAAGGGCATTCAGAGCGAAAAGAAGACAGAAGGGAATCTAGGAGAGAAGAAAAGGGCATCGGGAGAGAGGAGAATACAGAAGGACATCCTAACAGAGGAGATGACAGAAGGGCATCCAGAGAGAGGAGAAATTAAAAAGCCAGTACAGAGATTGGAGAGAACAGACGGGCATCCAGTGAGAGGGAGAGAAACAGAACAGAATCCATAGAGAGGAGAGAGCAGAAGGGAATCCAAAGAGAGGAGAAGACAAAAGGGCATCTAGAGAGAGGAGAAGAACAGAAGGGCATCCAGAGAGAGGAGAAGACAGAAGGAAAATCCACAGAGAGGAGAGAAAAGAATGGCATCCGAGAGATGAGAAGCCAGAAGAGATTTCAGAGAGAGGATAGAACAGACAGAATCCAGAGAGAGGAGAGAGCAGAAGATATCCAAAGAGAGGAGAAGACCAATGGGATCTGGAATGATGAGAGACAGCAGGGCATCCAGAGAGAGGAGAGAGCAGAAGGGCATCCAGAGAGAGGAGAAAACAGAAAGGCATCTGGAGAGAGGAGAGACAAAAGGGCATCCAGAGAGAGGTTTAGACAGAAGTGCAATCCGAGGAGGAGAGAATAGAAGGACATTCAGAATAGGAGAGAAGAGAACGGCATCCTGAAGGAGGAAAAAACAAGAAGAGAATCCAGAGGAGGGAGAGTACAGAATGGAATTTGGAGAGAGGAGAAGACAGAAGGGGCATCCAGAGGAGAGGACAGAAGAGCATCCGGAAAGAGAAGAGAAACAGAGGGCATCCAGAGAGAGGAGAGAACAAGGGTATACATAGAGAGGAGAGGACGAAAAGGGCATCCAGAGAGAGGAGACAACAGAAGGACATCCAGAGAAAGCGTGAAGTCAGGGAAGGCTTCCAGAGAGAGGAGAGGGCATAAGGACATCCCGAGATAAGGAGAGAACAGGAAGCACATCCAGAGAGATGAGAGAACATTAGAGAATCAGAAAGAGGAGAGAACAAAAGCACATCCAGAGAGAGCAGAAGATCTGAAGGACATCCAGAGAGAAGAGGATTGCAGTTCATCTGGAGATAGAAGAAGACAGAAGGGCATCCAGAGCGAGGAGAGACAAATGCATCCATGAGAGGAGAGAGAACAGAATGGCATCTAGAGAGAAGAGAAGACAGAAGGATATCCAGAGTGAGGAGGAAAATTTTCTGGCATCTAGAGAGAGGGAGAAGACAGAAGGGTATTCAAAATTAGGAGACAAAGAAGGTCATCCAGAGAGGGAGAGTGCAGAAGGGCATCTAGAGAGAATAGAAGACAGAAGTGCATACCGACCTGAAGGAGTAGAAGACAGAAGGGAATCCAGAGAGAGGAGAGAACAGAAGGGCATTCGAAAAGAGGAGAAGACAGAAGTACATCCAGGGAAAGGAGAGAACAGAACGGAATCCAAGAGAGGGAGACTAGAGAGCAGAAGGGCATCCAAAAGATGAGAAGGACAGCAGGGCAATCTTAATGAGGAGAGAAAAAAGGGACATCCAAAGAAGGGGGGAGAGCAGCAGGGATCCAGAGAGAGGAGTTTAAACAGAAGGGCATCCTTAAGAGGAGAGAAAAAAGGGGGCATCCAAAGAGAGTAGAGAACAGAGGGCATCCAGAGAGAGGAGAAGACAGAAGTGCATCCTTAATGAGAGAGAAAAAAAGGGGCATCCAACGAGAGGAGAGAGCAGAAGGGCATCCAAAAAGAGGAGAAGACAGAAGGCATCCTTAATGAGGAGAGAAAAAAAGGGGCACCAAAGAGAGTACAGTGAACAGAAGGGCATCCAGAGAGGAGGAAAGACAGAAGTGCATCCAGAGAGAGAGAGAACAGAAGGGCATCCAGAAAAAAGGAGAGAACAGAATGGCACCCAGAAGGAGGAGAAGACATAAGGAATCCAGAGAGAGGAGAGAACAGAAGGGCATTAGAGTGAAGAGAAAGCGGAAGGGAATCCAGAGAGGAGAGGACAGAAGAGCATCCGGAAAGAGAAGAGAACAGAAGGGCATCCAGAGAGAGAACCAACAGAAGGGCATCCAGAGAGAAGAAGAAGACACAATGGTATCCAGAGAAGGAGA
>NW_023045678.1:0-18714 GCF_011762505.2 Arvicanthis niloticus | reverse complement strand
GGCCATCCAGAGACTGCTCCTTTGGTTGAAATTTCTTTCTAGTATCTTCTTTAAGATTTGCTTGGTAGATAGAAATAATATAAATTTGATTTTATCATTGGATAACTTTTTTCTCCATTTATGGTGATTTAATGTTTTACTAGTCTGGATTGGTATCAGTGGTCTCTTAGAATTTTCAGGACATGTCTCTAGGCGCTTCTGGTTTTTATACTATCTGTTGAAAAGTCCACTATTAATCTACTTTTGTATATTACAAATTTTTCTCTTGCAACTTTAACATTCTTTGTTCTTTTTCTTGGTGTATTGATTATTATATAGTAGGAAGACTTTCTGTGTTTGGTGTTCAGTATGCAACTGGTATGTTATTTAGTATTAGTTTCCAAGATTTTCTGGATGTTTTGTGTCAGAACACTTTTTTTAAATTTATTTTTTTGACTAATTTATTTATTCTCTTGTATCTTCAATATCTGATATTTCTTTTATTTCTTGTGGTATATTGGTGTGGCTTATGTCTTTACTTCCCTTTCACTTACCTAGAGTTTTCATGTCCTGAATTCTCTCAGTTTCTGTGTGTCTTAGTGCTTCTATTTTTTATTTTTAGGTCATTAACTGTTTTATTAATTGTTTTCAAGTATTTGTTTCTTCTTGACTTTCTTTAAGGAATTTTTTTCAGTTTCTCACATTTTTTGTCTTTTTTTCCTAATTTCTTTAAACGATTAATTTCCTTTTTTCAAAAGATCCCTATCATCTTCATAAAGTTTATTTTAGGTACTTTTTATGGTTCATCTGTGTTGGAATATTCATAGGTTTTAGGAGTAGGGGAGATGGGTTTTAGTAGATACTTACTGGCCTGGCTGAGGTTGATTGAATTCCTTAGGTTTAGGTCTAGGTATCTGTGTTGTGGGGTGATTATGTCTAGGTGCCAACTTCTGGGTTTACCTAATGTGTTGTGTAGTTCATATTTTCAATGATCGGTACTTGTAATAAGTGTTTGGAGGGCAAGATATAGGCTTGGAAACTGCCTATGTTGTTTGAGTATTTACATTGGACCCCTTTGATAAAATATCCAATTAAATGCAACAGCATCCTAGTGTTAAAATCTTTTTTTGGTGGTAAGAGATGGGAAGCTATAGCTTTGTCTCCCCCATTACTCAGCAATTTCAATTATATTGTCTTCATTTATATACAAATTTTAGAAAACTTGTACTGATTTAGGTTTCCCAATTACAGCTCAAATCACCTGTAAGTTTAGCTGTCACTCCTGACATTCTTTTACTAGTTTCTTTCTTCCCTTCTCATTTCTACTTGATCTTCTCAGTGTAGTTTTATCATCCAACCATAACTATCCATTCTATTTCTCTTTCCTAGGGAGATTTATCTTCACATCCTACTATCTTACTCCATATATAGTATCAGTCATTCCATAGAGGTATATCTTGAATATCATAGACTTAACAGCTAATATTCTCATGTAAACAATTGTCAACCAGATTTGTCTTTCTGAGTTTTGGTTATCTCACTGAAAATGATTGTTTTATTTCTATACATTTATCTGCAACTTTTATTATTTCTTTTTAACAGCTGAGTAATAATCTACTATGAAATGTATCACATTTTTATATCGATTCTTTTGTTGAATATCATCTAGATTATTTCCAATTTCTGACTCCTATGAATAGAGCAACAGTGAATATTATTGAACAACTGTTTATGTCCTAAAGTTAAGTATTCTTTGGGTATATGCTGAGGAGTGGTACAACTGGATCTTGAAGTAGATTGATTTCCATTTTCTTGAGGAAACACCACAGTGGTATCCATAGAGACTATACAAGATGTCATTTTTACTAGCAATAGGTAAGTGTGTCTCCTTAATGTATCTGATTACCAGTATTAGTTATCATTTATTTTATTGGTCTTAGTCATTCTTATGGTTATATGATGATTTCACAAAGTAGTTTTTATTTATGATTTTCATGATGGCTAAGGATGTTTGAACACTAGTTTGTTTCTCAAATATTTGAGTTTTAGTATTTTTTTTGAGTTCGGTTTAGATATGGAGCACATTTAAGTCTAGTTGTTTTACTTCATATTCTAGATATTATTAGATGTATATTTCATTTAAATACTCTAGGCTGCTACTTTCTCAGATTGAATGTGTCCTTTGCCTTGTAGATGCTTTTCAAATGCGTAAGGTATCATTTGTTAAGTCTTGATTTTATTGCCTGTGTTAATGAATTTCTTTTCAGAAAGACTTTTTCCTGTGCTAATTAGCTCAAGGTTATTTCACACATTCTCTTCTACCATGTTCATTGTATCTGGATTTTTGTTGACGGCTGGGCAGTTGCATTTTGTGTAGAGTGATAAATATGGATGTATTTGGATTCTTCTGCATGCTGCAATACAGTTTGAGTACCAGCATTTGATGAAGATGGTCTTTTTTCTCTAGTGTGAATTTATGGATTTTTAAAATTTAAAACAGATGTATATATTTGTGTGGATTTCTTTCTGGGTCTTGATTTTTATTTCTTTGATTAATGTGTCTGTTTTTCTGCCAACATCATAATGTTTTTTATTACTGTAGCTCTGTATTTATAACATAAAATTTGAGGTAAGAGTATCTCCCAGTACTTCTTTTTATTATTAAGTTACTGTTTATGCTATCTTTTAAAAATATTTTATATGAAGCTAAAGATAGTTATTTCAAGATCTGTAAAAAATTGTGTTGACACCTGATGGGAATTGCATTGAATCTTCATTTGATAGGATGGGCAATGTAAAATATTAAATGTAATGAACCATGAGACTGGAGGATCTTTGCATCTTCTTACATCTTCTTCAAATTCTTTTCTCAGTGTGTCAAAGTTTTGATGATACAAGTCGTTCATTTATTTATTAGAATTTTCAGAAAATATTTTTAGTTATTTCAGGCTATTTTGAATGTGTTTCTATCATTTCTATCTCAGTTCCTTTGTCATTTGTGTATAGGGAGTCTACTGATTTTTATGAGGTAAGTTTGTATACAGCAACTACTCTAAAACTTTTTATCAGTCAGTGGTAGTAATTTCCCAGTGTAATTTTGCTGTCATTTATGTATACTATTATATCTACAAATAAAGATACTTTGAATTGTTTTTTTCTTCCAACTTGTATCATGATCTTCAATTTTCTTGTTGCTGTAACTTAGACATTGATTATTACATTGGATTGGAATGGAGAGAGTGAAAACCCTGTCAATTTGCTGACTTTAGTGGAATTTTTTTCAGTTTTTCTCCTTTTAGGTTGATGTCTATGGTTTTTCTCTATCCTGCCTTTATCATGCTGAGATACTTATGTCCTTTGCCTCCCTAATCTCTCTAGGACTTTCACTAGGAAGAGCTATTGATTTTTGTCACAGCCCTTTTTCTGTATCAAATAAAATAACAATATGGGTTTGTTTTTAAATTATTTTATATGGTGAATTAGACTTATCAATTAAAGATGATCTTTTGTGTGTTTTTGCATTCCTTGGATTCAGGTTGTAAACCTTTAATTGAGAATTTTTGTGTTTATGTTCATAACAGAAATTAGTCTACAATTCTTTATTTTTGTTGTACCATCATGTGATTTGGCTATCATTATAACTGTATACTCATAAAATAAATTGGACAGTGTTTCCTCTGTTTCTATTTTATGGAATAAATTGTGAAGTATTGGAGTTAACTATTCTTTAAATTCTGGTAGGATTGTTTGCTAAAACTATGTGGCACTGTGACCTTTATTGGTTTAGAGAATTTTAATGACCAACCTTTTTTCATTAGGGGTAATAGGTCTGTTTAAGTTATGTTAAATTATATCAAGTTCTTATATGAACTTGATTTAATATTAAAAAATGATATGTATTATGAAAAGTATCCATTTCTTTTAGGTGTGTCAATTTGTTGGACTAGAGTTTTTTTTTTTTTTTTTTTTTTTTTTTTTTTTTTTTTTTTTTTTTTTTTTTTTTTTTTTTTTTTTTTTTTTTTTTGTAGATTACACCCTTATTATTCTATGGAGTCCCTTGATGTCTGTTCTTATGTAAACTTTTCATTTCTAATTTGGTTTATTTGGAAATTATCTCTCTAACTTTTAGTTCATTTGAATAATTCTTTTTCAATTCTACTGTTTTTCTCAATGAACCAACTTTGCTTTATTCTCGTATATTTCTTTTCAAACTTACTGATTTCAACTCCAAGCTAGATTATTTCTTGTTAGCTACTCATCTTGGGTATGCTTACTTCTTTTGTTCTAGCGCATTCAGGTGAAGAGTTTAAGTTGCTCATATGACTGGAGGAGAGATGAAGAATCTATAATTAGACTACATGCTTTTTGGTTCAAGTGATTATGGATCTATAAGGGAATGCATTGGAGTTGGCTCTAAGAAAAAGCAATGAGGAAGTTTGGTAGTATAGATTTGTGTGTGATCTACTGAAGATTGGGACAGAGGAGAGGCAGCAGCAGGTAGTGAAATCAATAGCTCATGAATAGACTGGGAATGTGGACTTGGAGAAGCTGATGGAGAAGTGAAGATTTGCAGTTAGCCTACTTGCTTGCCTGATCAAAGTGGCCTGATAGTTTCTGTGAGTTTAGGGCAAGCATAAAACAATAACATAAGAAAGGAAAATTAACAGTGGAAAATTTTTGACCCACTGGAGATTGAGGCATAGGCAGGAAGGCCACAGCAGAGGTCTTCTGAAGAACTGGGGATAGACTAGGACATTGGACATGGAGGAGTTGAGAAGGAAGTGAATATAGGCAGAACAATTAACTGCTATCTTGGATGGAGTGGCCTGTGACTTCCAAGCAAGTGCATACTAGAGTTGGAGCTTAGGATATAGCAGTGAGTCAGAGGAAAAGAGTTTGGAGGGGAAGACTTTCTCTTTATATTCCACTGAAAATGAGGGCACAGAGGGAAGGATGGCCACAGAAGGGGATCTGCTGCAGAGCTAGAGATTATATTGGCAGATTGGATTAGGAGAAAATGAAGTTAAGGTGAAGATCTGCAAATATCCAAATATCCTGCCTGCTTCTCTGGAATGAATATATATATATATTCATTCCAATGATTAGGCCTTCATAATCTACAAATGGGTTGATGATTGTAACTGTCTTTATCACAATGGGTAACACCATAACACCACATATTTTCTACTACTATGTCCAAATGCATATACATATTTTCTACCTTTCCTGTTTCATTACTCTTCCTGTTCATTTTGACACCAAATATTCCTAAATAGCTCAAGTTCACCCTTTATTACAGAATCTCCCATCTCATCCTTCCACAAGCTGTGAATACATATCTATGTATCCATATATATATGTATCACCATTCCTTGATTTTCTACTTTCCAAAAAGGAAATTATTATAATATTTTATTCATTAATTTACTACAGCTAAAATCTGGAGATTATTAAAATTCATAGTATTTATTTGGTCAGAAGTAATTGTATTTAATTTTTTCTTCTCTTTCCTTCCTTTTACTTTGGTGTTTTCATTTTTATTTCTCTTATCCAAAGTAAAATAAAATCAATATATTGCCAGTTTATTTTATTTAGTATTAATAAAGTTTATTTCCAACATATAATAAGATTTGAATATCATTTACAATTAGAATTTTACTTTCAAGGGTAACTACTTTAGAATCCTGGCATGTGTTTTTCCTTCTGATGTGTTAGCACATGATCTCTGACACTGAATTCCTAAACTGTTTCTCTTGCTGTGTGAACATACATAGTAGGAAGTTGTGTTTTCTTTAAGACATAAAGCATAACAGCCAAGGATTTTTAATAGATGTATGGTGATATATTCAACAATTTTACACTGTTCTCGAAGTAAGTGAATTCTTTCAGTGTATAATGATGTAGTTTTGTCATAATATCTTACTGATGGTGTCATTCTATGCTCAACAAATCTGGTTTTCTATAGCCCTTCTGTTGATTGAAGAGCTAACATGGCTTCCTTTATGTTCTGAAGTAATAAAAAGTAAAAAAAAAGTTAACTTCTTTGTGCTTTTTTTTAACTTTGGTTTGCACATCAAATAATAGCCTTCTCTTGCTTTCCTGTATGCATCCTCATTATAGTTTGTACATGATACACATCATTCACAGATCTTATTTTATTCTCACAGTTTCTGACAACCAAGAAATGAACTTATTTCTGAACCACTGAGAATAGCTTTAAACAGGAAAAATTGTTCAAGGTATAAATATACATTTTTGCTACCTACTTAAATTACTACTGTAGTAGATATAATAAAAATTTAGCAACTTATCTTTGAAATGAACTAATTACTTCTCTTTTTTAAAAAGTAATCCAAATAAACAGAGACTACTTCCACTTAAATATTCTAATTTTAATATAAATGTTCTTATAAATTTTACATTCAAAAATCTAGAAACCTTGCAATATAAAGTAAAAAATGAGCAATTATCCTACAAACAAATGCAATCTATGGAAAGAAAGGAAATGACTACAGATTTTTCTACTTCAAGAATATGTATATCAGAAATTTAACTATAGCCTTAGGTCATTTCATAGAAGAATGTTCCTCAGTTATTCTATAGAAAAATGTCAAAATGAAAATGTGATATTAGGGTGTTATAAAAATAAACCTCAAATCCCTACAGATGCTATGACATTCTTGTATGTCTTTTTCAAAGGCATTATTTACTGAAAAAAATTTATATAATCCTAAGCTTATTTTTAAATCAAATCTAAACTATTATTAGTTTATTACAACATGTTTTAGGGTTACTATTGTTATGATAAAATACTATGACAAAAAGCAACTTGGGGAGAAAAGCATTTAATTGTCTTATACTTCCACCTTACTGTTCATCATTAAAGTAAGTTTGGAAGGAACCCCAGCAAGGCAAAAGCCTTGAAGTATAAGATAGTAAAAAGTACATGGAGGAAAATTGCTTGTTAGTTTGCTAATCATGGCTTGCTTACCTTGCTTTCTTATAGAATCTAGAATCACCAGGCTATGAATGGTTCTACCTCTAATGGACTGACCATCCTTCATAAATGCCAATTAGAAAATGCCCTAGAGATTTGTCTACAACCCCATTTTTAAAGAGGAATTTTCTCAGTTGAAGCTCCCTCTTCTCCAATGATTCTCATTTGTGTCAATTTGACATAGAACTAGACAGCATGCAATATAAATTTTATTGTGAAAATTATAAATTTGCAATCATAACTGAAAAATTTCAAAGCCACCAAAACACAGAGTTCAAATGCATATATATTCAGGTCAGAAACTATTTATAACAATATAGTCTCAGCTAATGATGGCCCAAAATACAAGAATGACTACAATTTTTTTCATAGAAACTATAGAATATTCAGGAACTATGATAATGGCACCCTTTGAAAAAGATGAATTTTAACATTTATAAATTAGTTGTCTGACAAAATATTATTAGGTATCAATTCATAAGCCACTGAGCTGACATTTTCCAGTTTCAATTATACTATGCCATAAAACTATGTAAAAGGGAAAGGAACAGCACTGAAAATCAAGGACATGGAGCAATTCTATCCCTTGAATTGTTTGCTTAGCTTGGTCTTTTTGTTATAGTTCCTAATTATGAGAATGGTGATATCTCTGACTCTTTGTTGGTGGTTTTAAGACCCTTTCCTTGTGGGGAGCTGACAGAAGGCTGCTATTATCCTTGCAGCCATCTTGAGCCATATACCCTGACAACAGACTTGATTACAATAGCCTACAACATCTGAGCACACTCTGATAACATCTTGTTTTAGATACCCAGGATCTTCCCTTGGGTGTGTGAGACTTAAAGCTGTGATTTAGAGCTGAGACTTAAGGGTGTGACTTAGAGATCAGATTTAGAGATAAGACCTAAGGGTGTGACTTAAGGGAATGACTTAGAGGCATGGCTTAGAAGTGAGTCATATAAAAGTTTGAGAGGCAGACAGAAGAGTTCAGTACAACTTGGAATAGGAATTAGGTATTGAGGAAGAAGACACTTGGACTAGAGAACTCAGAAGAAATTATTATTAAGTATTAGGCACTTAGCACTCGGAGAAAGAAGCTTGGAACTTGGAGGCACTAGGGACTAGGAACTAGGGACTAGGAACTCAAGACTTAGGACTTGGACTAAGAAGAGAGACTGAAGAATAAACGGGATTGAATCACACTCTGTCTGGTCTCCATTCTTCGAGTCTGTCCCCACTCTCTCTCTTGCTGAACCCTGACCCGTGGAATGGAGCAGCTTGGGGCAGTGTGGGCTCTAACAACTTAGCCCCCAAGGCTTTTGGCAGTGTGGGTTCCAACATTGACAGAGCATAGAGCAATCCCGGCACTTTGGCCTCCAAAGGTGGATTAGATCAGCTCCAGCCGCAACAGTTTTGAGACCCTTTCCTCCCACTAGGTTGTCTTGTCCTGCCTTGATATGAGGATTTGTCTGGTCATGTTGCATCTTTTTATGCTATGTTTGGTTGACATTCCTAGGAGACCTGCTCTTTTCTGAATAAAAACAAAGAAGCAGAAGATTTGGTAGACTGGTAAGGTTGGGGTCAGGACTAGGAGCAATAGATGAAAAGCAGGATGATCTTGGGATATATTTTAAAGAAAAGAATCAATATGAAGAAAACTGTCTACTTTGAAAAAAGCACACAAAAATAAAATTTCAAAAATAAACAAAAAGGAATAATAGTTAATTGTTTTTCTTATTATTCTTGCATACTTATCCATCATACACTTTAATTATTAAAATCATTTTAATTTTACCTATGCATATTGTGTTTATATTTTTATTTTTCTTCTAATCCCTCCTGCATATATGTGTATTATACATATATCCACAAATAAATGTGGCTCCCATCCCTTATCATAGAATATTCTACAACTGATCAAATTGAAGAGAATCAGTGATTGTCAGGTATCCAACACCAGTGCATACATCTACAACACAATCCATACACCCAAGACTCAGAACATTCTAGAATGGGAGACAGAAGATTTTAAGAATGTCAGAAAGTATATTTCAAGACTGTGTCTTCAACATATGACAAGGACTCAATACCCATGGCATATCAACTATATAAGTTGGCCTAAGCCAACTTTACTTTTTGTTATAAGGTCTGTCATTAACCTAAAGCTTCTCAAATAGGATAGGTTGGTGGTCCAGGTTGTCATTTCTGATCCACAGAAATTTGACCAACAATATTATTTTTACTCCCTATGAATCTCTAATCCTGGTCATCTATGACTGTTACAGGTATTAATAACACTCATTCTTCAACAAGCAAACTAAGGTAAAGATTAAATTTTTTTTCTAAAAACAACTTAAATTTTCAGATAAATTTCTGGCCTAAATCTGTCCCATGGAAAATATTATCAGATTAAAGTTTTACTGTGTTTTACATTCATCCTACCTGGACTAAGTTGTACCTGTCACCTAAACAAAGTAAAACTTATGATTATCAAATATGTATACTAATGATACACATACATACATATACATATATATGTATATATATACATATATATGTATTATATGTATTATATTATATATGTATATATGTATTAGTCATATAATAAATTAAATGAAACCAACCTAGTTTCAGTTACAATTAATTTAACTGATATCATAGAACCCATGTTCTAGAAGTACATTTCTTGCTTAGATGATATCAGGAGAGCAAACTCTTTCACACCATTGAAATGATATCATGGGTGCTTTTTGGGTAAGTTCAAAACAATCTGCTCTGGGGTTTGATCCAAGTGAAATAGAGCACAGAAGACCCTGTCAAATTCATAGGATTAATGCCATACTTCAAATTGAGTTTGGAAAGAGGCATGGCAAAAACAGATGAGACAGTTGCATATAGTTAAGACAATATAAAGACATAACTATACTGGACAAGCACACTACAATTAACACTAGAGCAAGAATACATATTACCTAACAGTAGTCCTATCTCTCCAAGCTTTATTTGAAGGAACAGCAAAAGTAGAAAGTCTATGAGTCAGATATTAATTGTCAATATATGATATTTACCACAAGGTTAGAAATTAAATAAAAATTCTTTTCCAATGTCACTAAGACCATTTGCAGAAAGATCAGAAATAGAAAGGATGTCTTTTAGAGTCTGAGCCATAACCTAAGCATGCCATTTTTTTTTTATCACAGCCTTGTTAATTGAAACAAAATAGAGACATATAATCAAGTAAATGATGTAATAATCTTAAATAGTAAGTAATGATCATCTGGGTCCAAATTAATAAACAAGAAAAGTGGTCAGAAGTATCAATTATTTTCATTGTTTCCATCTCACTTGATATTGAGTAAAATTAAGTATCAACTAAATGTAGAGAAGATAATTATGTTGCTGCATTTAAAGTATGCAAACACTACAAAATCAACAGAGAGGGCAAACCACTATTGATTTTTAATAAAATATTAGCTTAGATTTTACAATTGCCAGATTTATCATATTGACTGATAAATGGTAAACAGCTAAAGCAAGAGGCTAATTACTTGTGAACTTTAGTATTAAAATGGATCTTGGAATCAAGATAAGAATAAATTAGAAAAACGTAAATTTATATTCTCCAAAATTCTGAGATAGAACATAGCCAAAACTCAGTGGAATATAGAATGATTTTAGAGTCATCTATTTTAAAAATGATAATTGTTTAAGGAGTTATTCTCATAGAAAACAGTGTTCAAATTTATAGATACTTTCTATACATTTACATCCAATTTATATCTTGAATTGGTGTGGTACCTTTCCTCAAAGTGATGGTTTAATATTGATAAATTATTATTAAAATTTACAATTCAAACTATTGATTAGTAATTGCATGATATAATGAATAGATTTTGACAAATGTATATTGGCATTATAATATAATTAAGAATGATTTCAGTACCTTAAAATATCTATTGAATTCTGTTCACCTTATCATTTCCTCCTATAGTACTCAGAAACACTCATTTTTCTTTTTCTTTTTTTATTGGCTATTTTATTTATGTATATTTTAAATGTTATCATTCTTCCCAGTTTCCCCTCCTCAAACTCCCTCTCCCTCGCCCACCTCTATGAGGGTGCTCCCCAACCCACCTACCCGCTTCCACCATAGTACCCTAACATTCCCCTATGATGGGTCATTGAGCCACCCCAGGACCATGGGATCCCTCCCATTGATGCCTAATAAGGCATTCCTCTGCTACATATGCATCTGGAGCTATGGGTCCTACTATGTGTACTCTTTGGTTGGTGATCTAGTCCTGGGATCTCTGGGGATTCTGGTTGGTTGATACTGTTTTTCTTCCTATGAGGTTGTAAATCCCTACAGGTCCTTTAGTCCTTCACCTAACTCCTCTATTGGGGTCACTGTGCTCAGTGAGATGATTGGGTAGAAGAATCCACATCTGCATTGGTCAGGCTGTGGTAAAACCTTTCAGGGTATAGCTATATCAGGCTCCTGTCAACAAGCACTTCTTAACATCAACTATAGTGTCTGAGTTTGGTGTCTGCAGATAGGATGGATCCCTGTGTGGGGGTGTCTCTGGATGGCCTTTTCTTTAGTCTCTGCTTCACTTTTTGTCCCTGCATTTGATTTTGGTATATGTGCTGCCGAAGTGAGCACACCTGCATTTGATTTTGACTGGAGCAATTCTGGATTAATATTTTTGAGGTGGGCAGGTGGCCCCATCCTTCAACCAGGGGTCGTGCCTATCCACTGGCTATGATCTCTAAGGATTCTTTCTCCCCTTTGTTGGATATTTTAGCTAATGTTTTTCCTGTTGGCTCTGGGAACCTATTGGTTCCCTGGCATCTATTACTTTCTAGTGGCTACCCCCATTTGCCAGTTTTAATGTTATAAATAACATAAATGTGCTTAAATGTCATAAAGCTAGAATAATGCATCTTGTAACCACTTCAGAGTGTCTTCCATATAGAAGTGTAAATTCCAATTTCCTTGTGTTTCATCTGTAGTTTAAGAGTTGACTTTTTTTTTGCTGAAAAATATCTTACTTCTTACAATTAGCACAGTTTGTCTATTCTTCTACAAAAGGAAATTTTACTTGCTTCTAAATTTTGTAAAGTTTAAGTATAGATGATTTTGACATACATGTTCAAAGTTTTGGTAAATATCACAGAGTGATTTTATTATTTTATTTCAAGATGTTAAGTTTGAAAGAAACTGGCAAGCATTTTCAAGATTTGTACCATTTACAGATCACATTAGTCCATAATTGTATTTCCTATTGATCTAGTCATCTGCAGTATTTGAAGTTGTCATTATGTTAAATTTTAACCACATTGTTAGGTTTGTGGGTGCAATCTATCAATGTAGTTTCAATGTGTCACAACTTTCTTATTTTCTTTCTGTACATTCCCTTTTAAAACATTTTCTCATGTCTGGACCTATTTCAGATGTTTTATGTTTGTTAAATTCAAGATTTTTTTGCTTCTTGGAAACTAGTGATTTTTCAAATACATACATTATAATATTTCTGCTGATCTGTGCTTTTTTCTATATTATCTAAGCAGTGTCCTTCATAGGGCTGATTTTTAAAATTAAGTCCAATTTAATAATCTTTTCATTCACAGATTGTGCTTGAGGTGTTATATTTAAAACATCAATACCAAACTCAATTTCAGATTAATTCTTTCTTACAATATCTTCTAGTTTTATGTATTTGACAATTACATTTCTATCCCTGATCCACTTTTTTTTTAATTATCAAATTTGAGACAGGATTCTTTTCATGTTTGGTTCATTTTTGCACTAGAATATTCATTTGACATGGCACTACATTTTTGAATATGGTATCCTCTCTCCATAGAAAGAAGAAAGCTTTTTCATTTTTTTTAAAATAATGAAGTTTCTTTTTATTTTTTAAAAAATTGGGGTATTATATTACATTTCAGATTTTATTCCCCTACCCCACTTCCCCCCATCACCCAGAAACCTCCTATCACATCCCCCCTCCTCATGCTTCTATGAGACTGTGCCCCCACCTACTCCCCCACTCCTATCTCCCCACCCTCACACACACCCCCACTCGTTGTTAGTCCTTCATAGGACCAAGAATCTCTCCAACCTATGCCCAACAAGACCATCCTCCACTACATATACAGCTGGAGTCATGGGTCCCTTTCTATGTGCTCCCAGCTGGTGGTTTAGACCCTGGGAAGCTCTGGTTGGTTGGTATTGTTGCTCTCCTCATGGGGTCACAAACCCTTTCTGCACTTTCAGTCTTCTCTCTAACTTCTCCATTGGGAAACCCTTTATCAGATCAGTGGTTAGCTGTGAGCATTGCCCCTCTGAATGTGTCAGTCTCTGACAGACCTCTAAGGAGACAGCTATATCAGGTTCTTGTCAGCATGCACTTCCAGCCATCCATATCAGTGTCTAGCTTAGGTGACTGTACATGGGATGGATACCCAGGTGGAATGTTCTCCAGATAGACCCTCCTTCAGTTTCTGTCCCAAGTTTTATTTCCATATTTGCTCCCTTGAATATTTTTGTTACTCCTTCTAAGTAGGACTGAGGCATCCCCACTTGGTCTTTCTTTAATGAGCTTCAGGTGGTCTGTGAGTTGAGTATTCACTATTCCAAGCTTTTGGGCTAATGTCTGCTTAACAGTGAGTAAATACCAATACCGTGTGTGTTCTTTTGTGATTGGGTTAACTCACTCAGGATGATAACTTCTAGATCCATCCATTTACCTAAGAATTTCTTGAATTCATTATTTTTAATAGCTGAGTAATGCTCCATTGTGTAAGTGTACCACATTTTTTTATCCATTCCTCTGTTGAGGGACATCTGGGTTCTTTCGAGCTTCTGGCTATTATAAATAAGGCTGCTATGAACATAGTGGAGCATATGTCCTTGTTATATGTTGGAGTATCTTCTGGGTATATGCCCAGGAGTAGTATAGTGGGATCCTCAGATAATGCTATGTCCAGTTTTCTAAGGAACCACCAGACTGATTTCCAGAGTGGTTGTACCAGCTTGCAATCCCACCAACAATGGAGGAGTGTTCCTCTTACTCCTCATCCTCTGCAGCATCTACTATCACCTGAGATTTGGATCTTAGCCATTCTGACTGGTGTGAGGTGGTATCTCAAGGTTGTTTTGATTTGAATTTCCCTGATGACTAAGGATATTGAGCATTTCTTAAGGTGCTTCTCTCAGCCATTCCAGTTTCCTCAGTTGAGAATTCTTTCTTAACTCTATAACAGATTTTAATAGGATTATTAGGTTGTCTGCAGTATAATTTCTTGAGTGTCTTTCTATATCTTTAGCAAAAGATCTTTGGTAAAGATCTTTCCCAATCTGTTGGCTGCTGTTTTGTCTTATTGACAATGTCCTTTGCCTTACAGAAGCTTTGCAATTTGATGAGGTCCATTTGTCAATTCGTGATCTTAGAGCATAAGCCATTGGTGTTCTGTTCAGGAACTTTTCCTTCCTCTGAGCCTAGGTATTTGAGTGTCTTCCCCACCTTCTCTTCTATTAGTTTCAGTGTATCTAGTTTTATGTGAAGGTATTTTATCCACTTGGACTTGAGGTTTGTACAAGGAGATAAGAATGGATTGATTTCCATCCTTCTAAATGTTGACCTCCAGTTGAACCAGCACAATTTGCTGAAAATGCTGTCTTTTTTTCCACTGGATGGTTTTAGCTTCTTTGTCAAAGATCAAATGATCATCCATGTGTAGGTTCATTTCTGGATCTTCAATTCTATTCCATTGATCTTCCTGCCTGTCTCTGTATCAATACCATAAAGTTCTTATTACTACTGCCCTGTAGTACATTTTGAGATAAGGGAATGGTGACTCCCCCAGAAGTTCTTTTATTGTTGAGAATAGTTCTTGCTATCCTGTTTTTTTGTTTTGTTTTGTTTTTTTGTTATTCCAAATGAATTTGCAAATTGCTCTTTCTACCTCTATGAAGAATTGATTTGGAATTTTGATGGGGATTACACTGAATCTATAGATTGCTTTTGGCAAGATGCCTTTTTTTTTTTTTTTTTTTTTTTACTAAATTAATCCTGCCATTCCAGGAGCATGGCAGATCTTCCCATCTTCTGAGATCTTCTATTTCTTTCTTCAGAGACTTGAAGTTCTTGCCATACAGATCTTTTACTTGCTTGGTTAGATTTACTCCAAGGTATTTTATATTGTTTGTAACTATTGTGAAGGGTGTCATTTCTCTAATTTCTTTCTCAGTCTGTTTATCCTTTGTATAGAGAAAGGTTAATGATTTATATATCCCACTACTTTGCTGAAGTTGTTTATCAGGTTTAGGAGTTCTCTGGCCGAAGTTTTAGGGTCACTTAAGTATACTATCATATCATTGGCAAATAGTGAAATTTTGACTTCTTCCTTTCCTATTTGTATCCCTTTGACTTCCTTTGTTGTCTAATTGCTCTGGCTAGGACTTCTAGTACTATATTGAATAGGTAGAGTGAGAGTGGGCAGCATTGTCTAGTGCCTGATCTTAGTGGGATTGCTTCAAGTTTCTCTCCATTTAGTTTGATGTTGGCTACTGGCTTGCTGTATATTGCTTTTAATATGTATAGGTATAGGCCTTGAATTCCTGATCTTTCCAAGACTTTTAACATGAAGGGATGTTGAATTTTGTCAAATGCTTTCTCAGCATCTAGTGAGATGATCATGTGGATTTTTTTCTTTGAGCTTGTTTATATATTGTATTACATTGATGGATTTCTAAATATTGAACCATCCCTACATTCCTGGGATAAAGCCTACGTGATCATGATGAATGATTGCTTTGATGTGATCTTGGATTCAGTTTCTGAGAATTTTATTAAGTATTTTTGCATCAATATTCATAAGAGAGATTGTTCTGTAGTTCTCTTTCTTTGTTGGGTCTTTATGAGCTTTAGGTATGAGCGTAATTGTAGATTCATAGAATGAATTGGGTATTGTTCCTTCGTTTCCTATTCAGTGGAATAGTTTGAAAAGTATTGGTATTAGGATTTGCTGGAAGATCTGATAGAATTCTGCACTAAAACCATCTGGTCCCGTACTTTTTTGGTGGGGAGACTTTTAATGACTGCTACTGTTTCTTTAGGGTTTATGGGACTGTTTAGATGGTTTATCTGCTCCTGTTTTAATTTGATACTTGGTATCTGTCTAGAAAATTGTCCATTTCATCCTGATTTCCAATTTTGTTGAATATAGGCCTTTGTAGCAGGATCTGATGATTTTGTTTTTAATTTCCTCAGTTTTTCTTGTTATGTTTTCCTTTTCAGTTCTGATTTTCTTAATTTGAGTACTCTCTCTGCACCCTTTGGTTAGTCTGGCTAAGGGTTTGTCTATCTTGTTGATTTTCTCAAAGAACCAGCTCCTGGTTTTGTTGATATTTTGTATAGTTCTTTCTGTTTCAACTTTGTTGATTTCAGCCCTGAGTTTAATTATTTCCTGCCGTCTACTACTCTTGGGTATATTAGCTTCTTTTTGTTCTAATGCCTTTAGGTGTGCTGTCAGGTTATTAATGTATGCTCTTTCCATTTTCTTTTTGTGGGCACTTTGAGCTATGATTTTTCCTCTTAGTATTGCTTTCATGAGTCCCACAAATTTTGATGTGCCCTCATTTTCATTTAAATCTAAAAAGTCTTAAATTTCTTTCTTTATTTCTTCCTTGACCAAGTTATCATTGAGTAGAGCATTGTTCAGTTTCCATGTGTATGTGGACTTTCCATTGTTTTGTCCATGTCAAAGACGAGTCTTAGTCCATGGTTGTCTGATAGGGTACAAGGGATTATTTCAATCTTTTTGTATCTGTTGAGCCCTGTTTTGTGACCAATTATATGGTCTATTTTGGAGAAGGTACCATGAGATGCTGAGAAAAGGTATATTCTTTTGCTTTAGGGTGAAAAGTTCTATAGATGTCAGTTAAGTCCAATTGGTTCATAACTTCTGTTAGTTTCATGTGTCTCGGTTTAGTTTCTGTTCCATGATCTGTCCATAGCTGAGAGTGGGGTGTTGAAATCTCCCACTATTATTGTGTGAGGTGCAATGTATGCTTTAAGCTTTAGTAAAGTTTCTTTTATGTATGTGGGTGCCCTGCATTTGGAGCATAGATGTTCAGAATTGCAAGTTCCTCTTGGTACATTTTTCCTCTGATGAATATGAAGTGTCTTCCTTAGCTTTTATGATTACTTTTGGTTGAAAATCAATTTTATTGATATTAGAATCGGTACTCCAGCTTGTTTCTTGGGACCATTTGCTTGGAAGATTGTTTTCCATCTTTTTACTCTGAGGTAGTATCTGTCTTTTTCACAGAGGTGTATTTCCTGTATTCAGCAAAATGCTGGGTCTTGTTTATGTATCCAGTCTGATAGTCTTTGTCTTTTTATTGGAGAATTGAGTCCATTGATATAAAGAGATATTTAAAAAAATGAATGTTTTGCTTGTTGTTTTTGTTATTGGCCATGGAGTTAGGGCTCAGAAGATTACTTTCTTGCTTTTCTAGGTTGTAGTTTCCCTCCTTGTGTTGGAGTTTTCTACCAATTATCATTTGAAGTGCTGGATTTGTGGTAAGATATTGTATAAATTTGGATTTGTCATGGAATATTTTGGTTTCTCCATCGGTATTGATTAAGAGTTTTGCTGGGTATAGTAGTCTGGGCTAGCATTTGTTTTCTCTTAAGGCATATATGATATCAGTCCAGGATCTTCTGGCTTTTATAGTCTCTGGTGAGAAATCTGGTGTAATTCTTATAGGTCTGCCTTATATGATACTTTACCTTTTTCCTTTACTGCTTTTAGTATTTTTTCTTTGTTTTGTACATTTGATGTTTGGATTATTATGTGGCAGGAAGTATTTCTTTTCTGGTCTAAACTATTTGGAGTTTGATAGGCCTCTTGCATATTTATGGACAACCCCTTCTGTAGGTTAGGAAAGTTTTCCTCTATAATTTGTTGAAGATATTACTGGCCCTTTAAGTTGGGAGTCTTCACCCTCATCTATACCTATTATCTTTAGGTTTGGCCTTCTCACTGGTGTCTTGAATTTCCTGTATGTTTTGGGTTAGTAGCTTTTTGTATTTTGCATTTTCTTTGACAGTTGTTTCAATGTTTTTCATTGTATCTTCTGCACATGAGATTCTCTCTTCTATCTCTTGTATTCTGTTGGTGATACTTGTGTCTATGACTTCTGATCTTTTTCCTATGTTTTCTATCTCCAGGGTAGTCTCCCTTTGTGATTTCTTTATTGTTTCTACTTCCATTTTTAGATCTGGATGGTTTTGTTTAATTCATTCACATGTTTGGTTGGTTTTCTTGCAATTCTTTAAAGGATTTTTGGATTCCTCTTTAAGTGCTTCTACCTGTCTACCTGCACCAGGCCTCAGATCTGGAAGAGGGGCGGAAGGGAAGTGTTATTCTGCAGCTCTGGTTCAGTGGACCTCTAGAATGTCTCAGGATACAGTGTTACCCAGGAGCAGACCAGGTGGGGGTCTGTGCCAGGCCTCAGATTCAGGAGAGGGGTGAAAGGGGAGTGGTATTTGCAGGGGTGGATTGGGTGTCTGCTGGAATCTGAGAGCTCCCTGCACCCAGCTATGGGGCATAGGGCAGTTGTGTGTGTGTCTTACCTACTACACTGGTTTCAGTGGACCTCTAAGGTGTCTTGGGAGGTATCTGGTGTCCACACAGGAGCAGACCAAGTGGGGAATGAACTTTCT